>NC_062257.1:4577093-4743461 GCF_905475465.1 Pieris napi | reverse complement strand
AGAACGGACGAGAAGAACTGGCAATAAACACTCCGCCACTCTCTTATATACGTTATATTGACTCAAACCAGTTTCCTAGCCCTTTTGTTCAATTATCATAAAGAACAGTCTGAATGAAGATAAGACGCCGTGTATATGGAAAGTATCATAAACCCGTCATTTTAGGAAAACCAGTTAAAAGTATTTTAAGCGCGCCAGATATGACTGGATAAACTCTATCGTACCTATGCAAATGCTTACGCATCCTAGTGAGACTTTGTCACTTTGTCTCTCCTCCCTTAGTTTTTCTTTGTGTTAGCTGTATTTCCTGCTACATATATGAAAAAATACGTTTGCCTAAGGTTTACTTAATTAGATGTAAACGCCAGCTGAACTAATAGTTTCGGGGTTTAAATGAAACACTCACCTCAAGGTCACAATTAAGAAACACAGAGCGGACTTCGAGCTCTGTTTGCTGTTGGCAATAGCTCACATAAAAATGTAGCAATAAGATTTGGGCTAAAAAGTTATATTATATTACTAGCAGACCGGCCAAGCGTTCTTGTGGCTAAGGTTTTTTGTTATATTACATATTAGCAAACTATTCAAGGGAAATGGTAGGAGAACACTAGTCATGTGGACCACCATGCTTTTTTTGGTGGTTATGCCATCAAATTGTAGCTTATGTGAAACGTTGGTACTTTCAACACAGCGTCATCTGTTAAAATTGTGTCTATCAAATAATAAACAAATATTTTGCAATAAAATAATATTGCGGGTATAAATTGAGATGTAAGCTATCCTATCTTTTAAGTTGAATCAAACTACACACGGTGTGCAAATTTGATTGATATCGGTTCGGTAGTTTAGGAGGCCATAGCGGACAAACAACGTGACACGTAATTTATATATATATTAAGATTACTGTTTATATCATACAATTCGACTTGTTTATTGATAATTAATTCAGATAGTGAAGATTATTATATTATTTATTCATTAACATAAATTTCTGTAAGAGGTTAAAACACGAAAATTGTGAATTTAGACAAAAAATTACATTCACATTATAAGGTGAAATAGATTAGAAAACCAAAACAATCTTCACAAATGGCTTTGCTAGGTAGAAAGTTATATCGCTACATCGTGGCACTATTTACAGAATTTCACTTTACTGAATGATCTTAAGGAAATACTTACGATAAATCATTGAAATCCTCATAACAATCAATATTAAAACTTATAATTTGTTATAATATTATTATGCTAGATTAATCTAACGGGTATCGCTGACATTGTCTATTGACAGATAGTAAAGAACTAAATAGAAGAAAAATATTGCTAGTTTCATAAACTTGTTTGCCTTGACACAATGATGTCAAATATATAAAGGTATATTTATATTTTAGTCTCCCTAATAAAATATGTAATGGCGACCGTACACTAGTGATTTTTAGCGATAGTGTACTTACTCGTATTAGGATTACAGAAAAATTCGAGAACACGAGATTCCCGAAGGACTACAGAAAAGAAACGTGTAAAATAGAAATGTCACGAGAAATATAGTTCTGGATACCCAACGTTACTATAGTACACTATAATACAAGTAAAACAGTATTTTGTAGATTTATTTCATCATTTATATGTTATATTTAATTAAATAAAAAAGTGAGTGCGCACAAAGAACGCATGTCAGAAGTGAAACTTCTTTGGCAACCTAATTTTTAACGCTTGTTCATATTTATACAAATCTAAAACTTTAGATTTCCGAGACTTGAGATGGAGGGCAAAAGGAAGATATGATAGGAATTAAATGAATATAATTGTCAATAAAATATTAAGTGTCGAGAATTAATACAAATATTTTTTTTAAATTGATTTCTTCGATAATAAAAACACGTGGCATTTTAATTTACAATTCGTCATTTGAGATTTCAATAAATTATTTTTAATAAAACATAAAATACTAATATTTCATAAATTCTCTTTACGAAATTTTAATATTAAAATAGAATTTCTATATTCTATCACCCTTTGCACTCTCTCTCAATCGGTCTCAATCGCTCTCTACCTTTTCTTCCACAAAAACACATCTTCGTGACGTTTTCGTACAAATTTTACCCACATCGATGCGACCTACCTGCACTTTTGTAAAAAATATGGTACATATTGTTAGAAACTGATTTTTTTTATTTTATATAGTGTATTTTCAAATAATTTCATAAAACGATGTACATAACTAACTTACTCTAAATTTTCTCGCTAAGTGAATGTAATTCTTTGAGAAATAAAGTATCTTTGAACCGAATCTAAGCAAAGGGTTAGCGAAAACTAAATACTGTTAAAATCTGTTATAACGACATCGAGGGGACCACTCATATTTGGTTGTAAAAACCGATAGTCCTAACAGCCGATGACGTAATTAAGTACCTATCATACAATAGAGTTCAGCCGGGACCTTTGATTTTGGTCA
The DNA here is from genome assembly GCF_905475465.1 of Pieris napi. Lineage (NCBI taxonomy): Eukaryota > Metazoa > Arthropoda > Insecta > Lepidoptera > Pieridae > Pieris > Pieris napi. Next base: position 4,741,009 of record NC_062257.1, on the reverse strand, counting down.
ATATAACCGGTGTGTTCTAAACGATGTCGTCGTAAACGGTTTTGACTGTATTTCAGACGTTTGTGGTGGATGTGTCGGTTGCACGGTGATTACGCAAATGCAGTATTGGCGCAGTGGCTCAGCGTGCGACTCTCATCCCTAGTTCGGAGGAACCAGGCACCAATGGACATTCTATGTATGCATATGGCTCGACGGTGAAGAAGAACATCGCGGGGAAACCGGCCTAAGACCCAAAAGTCAGGCACAGATGGCTGATCATCTACTTGCCTATTAGAAAATACAAATAATTACGAAATCGCAGAACTAAAAGGTTAGCGCAACTTGTTGTTTTTGGTTATTATCTATGGTGTCCAGATAATAAAACTAAACACTTACTGATGGAGTATAGCACAGTTTCACGGTCACAGCGAGTTTTTTAAATGTGTTTTTGAATTTTTAAATGCAATAAAAATTTATAAAATTTACGTGGTGGGCAGACTGGCGGTTTTGGTTTCATACAGAAGATTTTTATTTGTTATGTAAAATAAAAATATGTTTGGAATATTCTGTGAAACCGCTGTATGGTACAAACCGGCCCATGTATTTTTTTTAGAAATTGTCTGTATAAGTAATATAATATATAAAATAAAATATCAAAATCATTTATTCATTTAGTAGACCAGTGCCGATAATTTTTAAAACCAAAAAAAATTACAGTAGGATGAAACCCATTAGAAAAGCAGGAGAATATTATAAAAATTAAAGGAAAAATAAATTACGGACGATCTGAGGTCGGGAAGGGGAAGGGGGGGAGTTTTAAGGGTAAAAAACGGTTTATCTCGATTTCCGGCAAAACTAAAAGTCCTATCGAAGAAAGTTAAATGGCAAAGTTGGAGGTAATAAAAAGATCTAAAACTTTTGTATTCACACATTTTTCACATAACCTCAAAATTTATGCGAAAAATTCAAAAAACCAAGTTTTTGGTTTTTTATTTTTATCTTTAACAAAAATATTTTTTTTTAACGAAATTTGGTGAAAACTTACCTTTCTATGTCCCAAATACACTGTAATTTATTTGATTAAAAATATTTATTTGTTCACCTTATTTTGAATTAATATCGAAAAAACACCCTAATTTTCAATCGAAAATTCTGACGTCAAAATTTCAGCTTTTTTCAAAAAGTTGGTGTGCTTTCAGTTCGTTGAAATCTCTTCTTTCCTATGGTAAAAAAATATATATGTATTACCATAGTAAATCTTCTCAGAAAATGCAAAAAATCGTATGCAGTAACGCCCAGACCCGTCATCCCCTTCCCTACTTCTCTATGAATCTTCTTTAAATTATAATCAGATGCCTATTTATTACTATTTTAAGATAACATATATACCTGACCTAAAAAAAAATTTAGCCTTTAGATGGGCTAAAATTTTCGTATTTCATAGAGAAGTAAGGAAGGGGATGACAGGTCTGGGCGTTACTGCATACGATTTTTTGCGTTTTCTGAGAAGATTTACTATGGTAATATATATATATATATTTTTACCATAGGAAAGTAGAGATTTCAACGAACTGAAAGCACACCAACTTTTTGAAAAAAGCTGAAGTTTTGACGTCAGAATTTTCGATTGAAAATTAGGGTGTTTTTTCTATATTAATTCAAAATAAGGTGAACAAATAAATATTTTTAATCAAATAAATTACAGTGTATTTGGGACATAGAAAGGTAAGTTTTCACCAAAATTCGTTAAAAAAAAATATTTTTGTTAAAGATAAAAATAAAAAACCAAAAACTTGGTTTTTTGAATTTTTCGCATAAATTTTGAGGTTATGTGAAAAATGTGTGAATACAAAAGTTTTAGATCTTTTTATTACCTCCAACTTTGCCATTTAACTTTCTTCGATAGGACTTTTAGTTTTGCCGGAAATCGAGATAAACCGTTTTTTACCCTTAAAACTCCCCCCCTTCCCCTTCCCGACCTCAGATCGTCCGTAATTTATTTTTCCTTTAATTTTTATAATATTCTCCTGCTTTTCTAATGGGTTTCATCCTACTGTAATTTTTTTTGCGCGTCATCGCGTAATCATAATCATCGCGACGTGCGACGCGTGCTGACTGAACCGCGTAACAGTCAAAGGATTCGCCAAAAAACCGACAGCCTGGTGGAGCACTCAAAGCGAGCATCGAGCGGCTCGTTGCTCGCTGGTTACCCCGTAATACGACGTACTGACTGCACGAATGCTCGCTGTGTAACGTGTTACATTACACCTCGTAACTTTGGTCAGTTCCCACCTTTAGAGGTTATGGCGAATCTGGCCTATTACGCTCACTGCGGCTTTTCCTTAGTTTCATTGATAATTAATTTAGATAGTGAAGATTTTATTCATTAACATAAATTTCTGTAAGAGGTGAAAACATGAAAATTGCGAATTTAGACAAAAAATTACATTTACATTATAAGGTGAATTAGATTTTATAAACCAAAACGATCTTCGCAAACGAGTTTCACTTTACTAAATGATTTTAAGGAAATTACTTACGATAAATCATTGAAATCCTCATAACAATCAATATAAAAACTTATAATTTGTTTGTATTATTATGTTAGATTAATTTCACGGATATCGCTGACATTACCAATTGACAGATAGTAAAGAACTAAATAGAAGAAAAATATTGCTAGTTTCATAAACTTGTTTGCCATCACACAATGATGTCAAATAAACTTTATCTGTTCAGTTTCTATTCTATGGGAACGTTTTCTACAGATTTATCGAAACGCGAAAAGCGCCGTATTTTTATTGGCGCCTATAATATGAGAGTAGATCAAATTCACTTTCTTTTTTATAACTACGTACTTATAAGTAAGACTTAATATTATATAAATACTAAAAAATTGGATTTTCTTTTGAGTGTAATTTAATAAATAATTATATTAAGAGAGAAAAATCAACAGGTAATCAAAATATATAATACAATTTTTTTTTCTTGATCCTTTTAATATTTGTTTTAGCTCCACTGTGTAAGCTGTAAAACATACATAGCATTTCAAATACACAACGGCTTCCGAGTATCACTACTTAATAAGAAATGTCACTTCAAACCTTATTAAAATGAAATCTTATATAGTACTAGCAGACCGGCCAAGCGTTTCTGTGGCTAAGGTTTTTGTTATATTACATAGTAGTAAACTATTCAAGGGAAACGGTAGAAGAACACCAGTCATGGGGACCACCATGCTTTATTGGTGGTTATGTCATTAAATTGTAGCTTTAGTGAAACTTTAGTACTTTCAAAACTATACAAATAAACTATTATTTTGCAATAAAATAATATTGCGGGTATAAATTGAGATGTAAGCTATCCTATCTTTTAAGTTAGATCAAACTGCACACGGTGTCAAAATTTGATTGAAATCGGTTCGGTAGTTAAGATACACAAGACAGAGGATTAAGAATTTTGAAAGTTTTACACCTCAGCCCTTCACACGCCCTTAATATGGGCCCTCGGGGTTCGCTAGGCATTCTACCCAAGGACACTAATTGAAGTACACAACACGCATTAAGAAAGTTTAGGAAACCATGAGTTTTGATCCCTCTCCACAGAACTCTTAAGTACTTTGCATATATATATATATTTTTTTTTTATTTGGACCACAAAATTAGGACAAACACATGATATAAATTGACATACATAAAAAAATCAAAAGCGGTGCCGTCCCTATAACATGTTGACACGACCAGCTTTAACATATGGAGTAGCAGAGGAAATGTTTGGAATACATGGTGTTCTTACAAGAGTCATTTTTATTAAAAGTCGATTAATTTAATAAAAACTCAACAAGATACACCGGCATACGCCGTGCGGGTTTTAATTAAAAGGAAGTGAATTTGAATAAAAAATGTTATAATATATTTCTTAATAGAAAATTTATTCTTAAAACTTCAGTCCTTCTTCTTTTCTTTTCTTCCAATTACTGTTTACCACCCTCGTTGTGCTCTTGGAAAGAAATCCACAATCGCTGGAACAATCGATCGAAATCGATGCATCTATAAAACGAACACAATATTAAAATCTATTGTCTATGACAGTTTCGATAAACAAACAAAGATACTTATTTTTCTTTCAATCGAGATTTTGCTTTCTCAATCATCTAGAAGACTGCTGACAAGCCCTTGTCCTACCAACTACCTATTCTTCATGATCATCTTCTATTTTATGCTTTTTCCGCTGACGCATCATTTTACCCTCATCAGCGCATTTGTTGGTGATAGCCGTTCTGAAAACATAATAGCATATTATGGTACTTATAATTATAACTTTGTAACATATCCATTGCACTCCTTTTGCCCTGCTTAACCTGTACCCAGCTCTGACGCACCACCATTATACAAGGAAATGGACAACAGATACCAATAGCTTTGATGGCATACCTCACATAGGACTGGTTAATTCTCAACTGACAATAAGTCTAATTAAAAATAAGTCTAATATAGATTACTAGCTGACCGGGCAAACGTCGTTTTGCCATGTATATCATTTATAATAAAAAAAATGATCGTAGAGGGGTGAAAGTTAGGGATTGTATGTATTTTTTAATGCTGTATCATAAAAAAATAAAAACAGAAAAAAATATCTAAAAATAAATAAAAAATTTAGGGGTGGACTACCCTTAACATTAAGGAGGATGATAAATAGATGTTGTCCGATTCTCAGACATACCTAATATGCACACAAAATTTCATGAGAATCGGTCGAGCAAACACCGCGACACGAGAATTTTATATATTAGATTAATCGTGCACCTCATATCGGGCCAATTTAGTTAAGTCTCAATTATTGTACTAATAATTAATTAAAGTAGTTAAAACATTTTGGGTTTTTTTGGGATTCACCGCTGGCCATCACTTAATTAATTTAACTATACAATAAGATAAACAGAAAATCGGTTTTAATTTATCAAATTACTTGAAAAATAACACTACAAATGAAATGAATGAAATTTTACCTCACAATATTTTCGGCTACACCGCACTTTTCCGCGACAGTTTTTACAATATCGTTGATAAGTTTGGGGTTCAATTTCTCTTTGGCCGGTCTATTAGGGAACGCTGGTGACCGTTTTCCAGTAAGAGAATGTGTTGCCAGAATGCTGCAATAGTAATGCATATCATCAAACACATCACTTTTAATGCAATTGTTTTTATGCATAGATTATACTTACTGGCGAGGAAATACGGCTGTCAATAGTTTCCTGGTAGCTATTGTATAGGAATCCCACTTTATGGATGTGTATATTTTCACTGGGACTTTGGCATTTCCATCGCCGATTCTTATCTATAACATTATTTTAAATTATTTAATTAAAATTGAAATCCAACAATAAAGACTTAATATATCAACGGGTCTATTCTGACATATCGATTTTACACTACTATTTATAAGGGAGCGTTCAAGTATTACGTAACGCGTTTTGGGAGGGGGGGGGGGGTCCTTTTGTAAAACGTTACGATGCGGGGCGGGGATTGAATTACGCGTTATTGTTAATATTATTTTCGACTTACACCACATAATAGTTACTAAAGAGACAAGGTGGTCACGAAACGTTTTACTATACTTGAGAACAGTACTGTACTAGGGTACTGAAAAACGTTACGGCGAGATACATGGGGGGGGGGTCAATAATCTCCAAAAATTGCGTTTCGTAATACCTACCTACCAAAATAAATAAATAAAAAATGGAAATCTTAAAATATTTAGTTATAATTACCATATTATTTCTAACCGGCTCTAGAGTCTCGTCACTTACACTCTGGTCTGATGATTCCTGTTGTGAAGAGATTTAATATTTCAAATAGTTGTCTAATTAAGTAATTTTCTAATCAAAGACTTAATTATTATACTTATTAATTTATTATGGATGTATGTTATATTTTTAGTTATTCCACTTAAATTAAACTTACTGAAGTGCAACTGCGAGTCCTTTTACGACTCGTCTTTGGACTCTCTTCCTCCATCGTCATGGACGAACTGCTTTCGTCCACTGTCACTGTAGAAAGCCTCGCTGACATACTCAGATCTTCCGTATCCTGAATCGTAGCTGGCATACCACCAAATTGAATTACAGTTAACAGGCATCTGGTTGATGGGACAAGGGGCTAGAAAGACTGAGTTGTCTTGTCTAACGCGATAGGTTTATTAAAAGCTGGTCAAGCGAACCAACAACTAAACTATATGCGAAACGAAGCCGCTTAGCACCGAATTGATTTCAATCGTTCATTTTAGAATTGAATATCCAATACAATAGAATTAAAAATATAATAATCTCAGTAAGTACTTACGAGTCCTTGGACATTGAATTCCGGTTCCCCGAAGATGTAATAAGGCTTCTGCGGCGAGTATTTCAGCGATGCCCATCTCTGCATTAAAATAACAAATATGAATTTCTTCTGGAACCAGAATAGTTATTATAAACTTCTTGTGAAATTGTGAATCGATACTACTTCTCTCCCATCTTCTGTAGACTATTTGGTAACAAAATTATTATTGAAGTTATACTTCTTTAGGCGCGTTATGAAAAATTGATGAGAGTGAAATGTTACGATGCGCGCGCACCGTTACACAAAATTAACAGAATGAAGTTAGTTCTAGGTGGCATGAAAATAGATAATAACTATGTTCAAGTTGTATATTCTAGTATTTTTATATTTAGAACACGTGTTACGTAATAGTACAATTAAACAGTGTGAATAAATAAATATTGTTTTGGTGTTTTTATTAAATCAATTTCATATACGACGGTGATAGTATTTACTACTAATAATTTTATTGATTAATTTATTATTTATCGGTAATCACTACTACATTTTAGTTATTTTTTTTTCCATACGCCAAAGAAGTATAACTTCTAACGCGTGTACATAAGTACACACTCTTTTTTTTATTTAAGTACACTGGTGTTGGCATGGTCTTCACAAATCAACAGTTTTCAAAAACACTTACCACTCAACGGAGAAAAGCTGATCGACCCCTGCATTGCCAACAGGGCTTGGACGGCGGCGATTTCGAAAGTTGCCAGAGACATTCTACAAATATTGGTTAATTTAGGAACACTCTAAAGTATTACCCATACATAATATACTTTAAAAACCCTTATACTGCAAGTACAATTTAAAATACTTACCTAATACCTAAAAGATTATTAAATAGACTGCATTATACATGTAGTCAATGTTGCTTATTTAAAAGTAAAACAGAAGAATGTAACCGAGTTCACTGTTTTAATCAAATAATCTCCAACAATATAAAATACAGGGCAAATTTAGCTTACAACTTAAGTAGATGGTTTTGTGAATTTGCTAGTGTACTAAAAATTATAACAGTATAGTAAACGAAAACCTCTATAATATGGAGATTACTTTGGCTAACCTAACCTAATCTAACCTAACAAATAAAATTAATCCCATACAAAAACATAATATCCGAATTTTAAAAAACACTAGCTTGAAAGTAACAATTATTAAGAATTTGCGCTTTCAACTTTTTGTGGGTCGGTTGTGTTGTCGGATGTTTTTAAAGAGATTTATTAATAGAAACAATACATCTCATTTCTGATTAATACATAATTGTATAGGTTCTTTGTAAATTTAGTTCCTTCTTAACATATAAAAGAAACCCGTAAATGAATTTACAAATACCGAACATTTTGTTATGATTTATCAAATAACTTTTAAAAATTATTCAATGCTACACTTAAATATTCCTTCCAATCAAAAGTTATTAAATACTTAATATATATTTATTTATTGTATATTTATACTTCATTGCCATAATACACATAATTATACATATAGAAAAAAAACAAAAAGTAAGTAGGTTACATAAGTTATTAGACAACGGGGGGCCTTATTGCTAACAAGCGATTTCTTCCAGGCAACCCTAAAATGGATCAATAGAAAAAAAGAAACACCTACAGAGAGTAAACTACAAGAGATGCATAATTCAAAAGATACTAAAAATAACATGCTACTATAACTAAAATAAAATAAAATCTAAAGAAAAGGTATTGTTCGGGCTGCTGCCAAAACACTTCAATGATATTTAAATAAAAGATTGCTTTGATCTTAAAAAACTAATTTAATGAGTGTTCGCGGTGATGGTTGATGATACACTGATGTATATAGAAAATCGTCGCGCGCAGGCGGCGATCTAACTATATGTACTTATGCTATTTTACAAGGTGTTCGGTTACTTTCCGAACATGCTCCCGGGCGGGAGAAAAAAACAAAATGCTTAAAATTATACATAATAATGACAGAAAAAAATTTACTGATAAAAATAATAAAAAAATTAGTGTTTATGTTACACGGCACTATCTTCGATTATCGAGAATGCCTTTCGCGCACTAACACTTTCACTTTCATTGTGAACCACTGATTGTATTTCACTATTATCACTGCGTTGCGCGCCCGGTGAAAGCACCAGACGTCGCCGACGCCGACATGCTCTGTATTTGTTTATTAAAATCGTTTGTTGCCTTATCGAGAGAGTTTAACCGACTACTTATAATGTTAGTATAAAGCCTTTCCATCGATGCTTCTGTTCTTCTTAGCAAGTTAAATTCTGACTCTACTATAGAAGTTTGGTTACGCCATAGATTTACCAAGTGTTGTTGATTATTTCTAATCAGTTCAATGTCCTCAGTGTATTTATCTGCAAAATGCTGATCTAGCACACCAAACAATGTGTTCGCAAGGTAGCCTACGCCGTTGATAAGACCGCGACGCTGTCTGGAGTGCTCGGTAAAATGCTGTGTCAATAAAAGTTGATTGTTATATTGTAATTCTGAGTAGTCGTGATTCATTTGTAGTAAAATCATATGGCATTGTTGATTATTCTCGATGTTAGTGCATAGTTTGTTCAAGTGATTTGATAATTTTTTGTATGCTAGTTCACCTTGCCAGTACGGGGCCATATTGTGGTACACAACTAAGGTTTATTTGTCTCTGATAAGTTGCATCTTTGTTATGGGGTCGAAATACAACGATTGGTTGGCGCTCATATCAGTAATATTATACTCCGATCTAGACGTAGACATAATGCTCATGAATGAAAGAAGCGCTATCGCCATTGATATAAAGTCGAATTTCTTCTTAACTGGTCGTGTCTTCTTTCCGGCTGATGATTGACCTTTACATGATTCATTAGTTTGCTTGCTTGATGTTTTTTTTCTATTTTGTTCTTGCTCTTGTTCTTGTTCTTGCTTGCTTTCAGACGACGTGTCGGCGAGAGGTAATGCTGACAATTTGATGATCGGTCTCCTTAATAAACCATGATAAGTTAGTTCATGTGCTTTTGCTATCAGTAGGGTCGTGAGACGCCCTTCGTGGGGTATGATTGCTGGGTGCTTCATCTCAGGATCTATGTTTGCTTTTGATAATCTTCCGCCAACTCTAAGGATTCCTGACTTGTCCAGGTGCGGTGTCAAAGGTAATAATTTGTTTTTACTTTGCACACGTTTATGTTCGCGATAATGCTCTATATCGCTTGCGAATGCGGATCTTTGCTCATTGATAATGATCAACCGACTTGCATTTTGTAGCTCGTGCGGCGTTAAATAGATAGGTTCCTCTAGTGAATTCCTCCATACAATTTTTTGAAGATTTTGATCGGTTTCATCTATCAAGATTTTCCGAAACATTTTTTCTATGTCGGCGCTGAAGTCGACTTTATATTGTCTCCATGATAAAATAAGTGATTGCAAGTCTTTCTGTAAATTCGGACCTTTGTACATTAAATCATTAAGACTGAACCCAGACGACGTCTTTGCTAACCTACTGTAAACATAGCGTAGGAATTTGCTCGCGTCGGCGCGCTGCACTCCGTGGTGCGGGAGATAACATTCCGGGGAAGCCCTTTCGTTATATATACAAGGTGTCATATGACCTAAGTCTAAATATTCCTGCATAAATTGTTTGTAACTTTTTGCCAAATTAGGATCCTTTGCTAGTTTCTTTTCGATGTTACGAAATTGTGCTATTTCTATGTGTTTAGACTCTCCTAGTTTCTCTTCAAAATTTTCTGTCATTGGTAACCTGACCTGGTACCGTCCGTCTTCGAGTCTTTTTGTTGTTTGCTTGTAAAAGTCAATACAATGTTGATCATCTGTGGACATTGAATACTCCTCCGTTATACCCTCGATCTCCCGAAATTGTTTCAGGTCTTCGAAGTTGCTGAGTACAACGTTGCAGTGAAATGATTGGGGCATGTTTCCGCAGAGAATCCAGCCAAGGCGCGTTTGTTGTGCTATTGGTTGTGATTGATGTTCGCCCTTGACTATCCCGCTTAAGATTATAGATGCGTAGACATCCGCTCCGAATAGTAGATCGATTGGTCTACTCACATTATAATTAGGGTCCGCTAATTTTATGTTATCTAAATACGGTAGAAACGGTCTATCGAAGCTGTGATTCGGCAAGCTTTTGATTAAGTTGTTTATAATTAAAACTTCGGTTTCGAATGAATAATCATCGTTGACAGACGCGCACTTGATAGTGAGCATGCCTTTGCAATTATTTTGCTTTTGACCGACTCCAAAGATAGAGCCGTTGCATTTTTGCCGTTGTAAACCTAATGATTGAGCAGCTTTTTCCGAAATTAATGATATCTGGGATCCTTGGTCAATCAGGACCCTCATTATTTGCTGTGAACCATCGATTGCCGTGATTTTGACTTCTGCGGTTGCTAAGAGAACTTCGGTTGCCTTTCCCACGGCTGCATGGGGCGTAGTTGCTGCGTTGCTATTTGGTTGAACGTGAGACTTCGAAGTACTTGCGGTTGATATGGTTGGTTTTTGCTTGCTAAAGGCGTCATGTAACAGGCTGTTATGATTTTCATTACACGTACGACATCGTTTTATTGAATAACATTTATTATTTTTATGAGAATACAAACAGTTTGCACAGAGTTGTAACTTTTGCACGGTTTTAAGTTTCAATTCGCACGGCATTTGCAAGAAATTATTGCATTGGAATATGCCGTGTGCCTGGGAACATAATGGACATATGATACCCGTAGATACGTGAAGCGCTTTCATGATGGGACGCGATGGGAAAGTTTTGTTTGATGGTTGATGTTCAAAATGCTGTTTTCGATTTTGATAATAAGTTTGTTGAGTCCCTTGATTTGTTTTTTGAGTCGAAAAGTCTTGTTTTCTACGAGACGATTCTAGGGTAGTAAATTTCAATTCTAAGAAGTCGATAAACTCTCGTAAAATAGGCAATTCCCGGGGAATTTTGACTGATTCAATGTAATCTGCATGGGTCTCTGTGTCGAGTTTTTGTGATAAGATATGAACTATGATGGGGTCCCAGGTGCTTATGTTGACACCTAGGTTCTTTATAGCATTAAGTACCTCGACTGCTGTGTCATGCATCCTCTTGATCTGGATCAATGACTGCTGCTGCATGGTTGGGAGACTGAACAGAATATTCATGTGTGATGTGAATATTAATCTTTGATTATTATACCTATTATTTAGGATTTCCCAACATGTAGTGTAGTTTTCGGAACTGATTTGTAGGTGACGAATTAAATTTTCGGCTTCACCTTTTACCTTGCTCTTCAAAAACTGCATTTTTTGTGCGTTTGATAATGACGGGTTGCGGTCGATTGTTTCTAGGAAAAGGTCCTTGAATGAGGTCCAGTGCTGGTAGTTACCCGTAAAAACTGGAATATCCATTTTGGGCGTTGAATACTCGCGATGTGCAACGGACCATAATTTGCTGTTGATTGATTTGATGTACTCGTTGTATGTTCGTTCATGCCTAGAAAATATGCTTTGATATACCTCATCCTCACCTTCTTGGTACATGTCGACCTCCCAGTGAAGAGAGTCTATAGCTGACCAGCGCTGCTCTAATGATTTTAGGGTGTATTCAAACTCCCATCTTTCGGACATGCTACTTAAATCTATGTTGCTGACTGTTCTCTCGAATGCTTTGAAGTTTGATATCTGCTTTCTAAGGAGCTCCCGAAGTTTTCCGTTGGATTTCGGGGGTTCTGCTTGCTGTACTGATTCATATGTAGACGATGTTTGCTGTTGACTAGGCTGATAACCTTGATTATGCTGTGCTGCTGCGTCTGGAGTCACAATGGTTGCTGCTGGCTTATTAGCTGACAGTGGAGAGGCTGCCCGATCCCTTACACCAGAAATAGATGCCTTTTCTAATATAGGCTGTTGGACAGAACCTCTTGCTTGTATCTGCTTGATTAATTCCTTTGTAGATTCATACAAAGTTGTTGCCAATTGATATTCGGAATTGATAATGTACGGATGCTGTTTGATTTCATCGTAGGTACACAACTGTATGTGATTTTGTTGAAAGTCAGACCACAGGTCTTCCAGATTAGCTAACTTACGCCTAGCATAGTCCGGTCGCGACTTTCTTTCCGCGGGGTCTTTTTTAATATTTCTTTGTAACGACTCGAGAGCCTCAAAGGTTGTTTTTTGTTTTTCAATAAGATTATCGAGATACATACTGGATTAAGCAGTAATATGGAAAGATCTCACTTGATATGCTGTTACTGTTGTGCTGTTGCTCGAACCCGCGTGGTGCTGTCGATGCTGTATGCTGCTGCGTAGCAAGCCTGCCTGGCTCGCCCACAGGTAATGATGCTGTTGTGTGGTTAGCCTGCCTGGCCACCTCACGAATGCTGATGCTGATGCTATCCCTGGTAGCAAGCCTGCTAGCTTGCCGAACCAGAACTGATGTATGCTGTGATGTGTGCTGTGTGTCAGCTCACCGCACTTGATGATTTAATGTAATGGTGCTAGCACTTCGTACACACGAAACTTTCACGAAAACTCGCGTTCCAGGTCCCGCCTGTACGGAGGCTCGAAGGACCAAAAATGTTCGGGCTGCTGCCAAAACACTTCAATGATATTTAAATAAAAGATTGCTTTGATCTTAAAAAACTAATTTAATGAGTGTTCGCGGTGATGGTTGATGATACACTGATGTATATAGAAAATCGTCGCGCGCAGGCGGCGATCTAACTATATGTACTTATGCTATTTTACAAGGTGTTCGGTTACTTTCCGAACAGGTATAAATAGTAGTATGTATAAACAGACATGTAAAATAATAAATAATAAACTTAATATACAAAAAATAAACTAAGCTAATTGCTTAAAATAGTCTTCGTCTCAAAATAAAAAATAAAATTTTAAGTACTTACATTAAAAAGTTAAATCACACACAAACAACTGAAAAGAACACAGGTACTTTTGAGACCTTTTCACTCCAATAAGCTAAAAGACACTGATCGATTTTGCAAAAATATCAAAAGTAAAAACTAAGGGGGATGATCATAGTCAAATATAACCTCTTTTGTTCCTCCAAATCTCGTTTTTACCTGATAGAAGAGAGCGAGATGCAAGACATGATACCATTGTCTTTAATTCTTTGAAATTACTTAATCCCTCTCCCAATAAGCTTATTTTTCAAAGACATATTGTTTATTATTACTATAGAACATACCGTGCAGTTAGAAGGTTTTATGACTCCAGATTACATTGATTCTGTGAATAAGGATTTATTTAACTTTAGCCGTGGAATATATTATATTATATATTTTAAATTAACGATTTAAAAAATCAGTGGCGCTACAACATCTTGGTCTTGGCCTCAGATTTCTGAATCTGTTCATGATCATTTTTAAATCTAATAGGCAAGTAGGTGATCAGCCTCCAGTGCCTGACACACGCCGTCGACTTTTTGGGTCTAAGACGTGACGGTTTCCTCACGATGTTTTCTTTCATTGCTTTTTCACGCTGTTGCCAGTGTTGAGTTGGAGAGTTTATTCTAAGCTGCTGGGTACATCGCAATGCTTTGGTTTGGCTTTTTCCTCTATAATTACTATATGACGAGAAAAATAATATCTAAGTTAAATCGTAAATTTAAAATATTCCACGGCCAACGTTAAAAGTTATAATTCACAGAAATAGCATCAATGTAATCTGGAGTCATAAAACCTTCTGCGCGGTATCTTCAATTGTAATAATAAACAAAATAGTTTTGAAAAATAAGCTTATTGGGAGAGGGATTAAGTAATTTCAAAGAATTAAAGACAATGGTATCATTATGTCTTGCATCTCGCTCTCTTCTATCAGGTAAAAACGAGATCGGGAGAAACAAAAGAGGTTATATTTGACTATGATCATCCCCCTTAGTTTGTTTTGCTTTTAATATTTTTGATAAATCGATCAATGTCTTTTAGCTTATTGGAGTAAAAAGGTCTCAAAAGTACCTGTGTTCTTTTCAGTTGTTTGTGTGTGATTTAACTTTTTAAAGTAAGTACTTAAAATTGTATTCTTTATTTTGAGACGAAGACTATTTTAAGTAATTAGCTTAGTTTATTTTGTATATTAAGTTTATTATTTATTATTTTACATCTCTGTTTATACATACTACTATTTATACCTTTTCTTTAGATTTTATTTTAGTTATAGTTGCATGTTATTTTTGGTATCTTTTCGTAAATTAATTATGCATCTGTTGTACTTTACCCTCTGTAGGTGTTTCTTTTTTTTCTATTGTTCCATTTTAGGGTTGCCTGGAATAAATTGCTTGTTAGCGATAAGGCCGCCCGTTGTGATGACATAGACATGAATACAAATACAATTATTTTATTTTACAACTCAGTAGTGTAGTTAGGTTATTAGGTCTCACCCTCTTATGTATTTAGTTATCTAGTGGAGCTAATACAAGTCATACTTATATTATACTACCTGTATCTTGATATTTATTACAAATAAAATCATTGTGACCGGTTTTCCTAACCACTTCAAATATTCTTGCTGGTGGAATGTCTGCTTTTACCCCATTCTAAAGGATCCTTGACCAGCTACAGATTGACCGGCACGAAGTCCTCAACCACTGATATTCCAACATGGTATATGCTTTTATAGGCCAGGAGGCAAATCAGACTTAAAGTTTAGTGTTTACTGCAACGCCGGGAGGTTTGCACGTGCGTTGGCGGCCTTTAAGGTAATCGTACGATCTTCTCTTCAAGACCCCTATGTCCTAACGGTTTGGAAATAACAGCTGGTTTCATAAGAAGTAAACCACGCGGCAAGAAGTGTCTTAAAAGAGTTGTTTTTGTGGTGGAAAATAGAATTTTCCTTTCAGGATAGTAATAATATAGAATTCGTTCTTCCCTTTGAAATGAAAAACTTATTTATTTGTGAGGAGCGATTTAAAGATAGTACACACTTATTAAAGTATAGAAATATAACATTTATTGATTTAAAAAAAAAATGTCTTTATTCCTTTTAAGTAGATATATTATAATAAGAAATCATTGTAATACATCAATTGTTGTGACTCAATTAGCGCCTGTTAGCCTCCATTTTGTCCTTAATCCAAGTGGAGTACTTGGTGGTTCTCGTGTAGACATCAGGATGTCCACGAGCACACGGAATGTTCCATGAAACGATACCACAAGATTTGTTGTTGCACACCAAGGATCCACCAGAATCACCCTGAAATTGTGTTCAGTTAGATCTTTGTTTAAGAACGTGAAAGGTGGACATTCCAAACATTACAACGAATAAACTTAAAAGGTCCGATTTCTAGATTCTCTGAGTTACATAATATAAAATAAGTTTATTATATAATATAAGATACAATTATCACTTATTTCACGTCATTAATTTTGTATCGGTAGACATCTCTCATCGTCAAAGAAGACAGAGGGTGTAGGCGGAGAGAAAAAGCCGGCGTAAAAAACTCTTGGTATGTGTATATATTTATAGGTTATACCCATTTCTGTATTTGTTCCGTGATCACTTGTAATAGGCAAGTAGGTGATCAACCTTCACGCCTGAAATGATTTCACACAGTCGACTTTTTGGGTCTAAGGCAAGCCGGTTTCTTCACTATATTTTCCTTCGCCGTACGAGCGTCGAGCGAGTCTTAAATGCGCACATAGACAGAAAGTCCATTGAAGGGTAAGGGTGCGTACAGACCATGTAACATATTATATAACTTGTGTTTTATAACACGTCCACGTTATGTAACCTTGTTATTCAACATTATAACATAAAACAATACTGTACACATTAGAATAACAATGCAATATAACAATGTTATATAAACATTTTAAATAACAAAAGAAAAACAAAAAAACGTAGATGCTGGGTTCGTCCTAGCATACATATCAATAACATGTTATTATAACATGTTTTATAACATTCAGTGTCCACATTATCTGAAACATGTTGTAGGTATAGCAATGTTGTATAATATGTTATGTTATATAGTCTGTACGCACCGTAAGGAATCGAACCAACATATACATCCGACTCTGATAATATGAAACAGGTAATTAAAGGGACACAATTTTTTTAGTTATATTAGTCTTAAAATTGAGTAATAATAATAATGTGCCATAAAAACTCAACTTTTAAAAAAACAGTCCTACAGTAAAGTCGGTAAATTGTTCAGTCTCTACTTGAGGGACCTTCTATCTTAAGGCTGCGTCCCCAGTAGGCAAACAGTTAGCGGCTGACTGAGTGAGCCGCAAATTTGCAGCGAAATGAAATTTGAGTTAGCTGCAGATTCAAATCAATTTTCGTGCATTGCAAGCAAACTGTTAAGAGTTAGCCGCTTATTTAGCCGACCGACTGTATTATCACTTTACTTTTGTTGTACGAAGGGAATGGTTGTGTTGGTCTTGGATTTTCAGTGATGTGTGTGTGCATTGAGATTAGTTAGATGCGATGCAATAAAACACGTCCTAACACGATAATAGCTTTTTTCCAACTATCCGAATAATCAGTTTGCGGCAAACTGAGTCACTACGCCCGGCAAACAACCAATCGCCGCCGCCGACTGGAACCGGTTTTGGTGGGAGTCGGCCGCTCACTAAGATAGTCGGCGCGCGTAACGCTGCAAACTGCGTACAGTGAGCGCAAAACTAGCAAACTGTGAACACTCCATTTGAAATATATGGAAGGGCGTACTAAACCGATACGCCGCTAACTCAGTCAGCCGCTAACTGTTTGCCTACTGGGGACGCAGCCTAAGTAATTACGTAATTAGCTAACCTAACAACATCTTATAGTGTGAAAATCATGTATGTTTTAAATACAGTCAAAACCGTTTACGACGACATCGTTTAGAACAAAATACTGGTTATATTGACCAAAATTCCCAAAAAACAGTCCCGGCTGAATTCGGTTCTTCGTAGTAAAGTAAAGTAAAAAATCATTTAATCATGTTGGTAACATAATGTACACTTATGACTTGTCAGTAAGAAATACATCTAATACATTAATGCTTCTAATTTTACATTTACTGCCAGTTCTCAAATCAAGGGCGTAGAACGGAAGAGAAGAACTGGCAATAAACTCTCCGCCACGCTTTATTATCGCCATTTTTTTACACAACGTTTATAAGGAGCTGCAACCATTACACCATGTTCCATAACAACGTCATCGAGTGTTACGACTATCGGTTTTTACGACCAAATATGAGTTGTCCCTTCGATGTCGTTATAACAGATTTTGACTGTAAATAATTATAACTTGGCTTATTTGTGCAGTGTATTTAGAATTAAGTACCGAGAATCCAAAATATTTCAAATATACCATGCTTGCACAACGAAGTTACAGGGGGGTCGCATAGCGGAACCTCGTTCGAGAAAAGGATTTAGGACTTGCTTGCATGACTTGGTGGGATCTGATAACAATAATTACTTACTTGGCAAGTACCTTCACCGTTCTTGTTGAGAGCACAGATGTGGTTTCCAGTAATAGGGAAACTCTTTTCAAAGCGTTTGAGATTAGAAGTTTTACAGTCATTCTCGGATATAATTTTTACGTCCAACCATTGCAATTTGTCGGGACTATTTCTTTGATTTTGCTGGAAAAAATGGATTTATTACAATTTCAACTTTAATCAATCATATTTTTCCTATATAATAGGTGGGAAACGGACAGCCCTGCGATTCTGTAACTCACTTTTCGAACTCACACAGCGGTTTTCGCATCGGCGGTCGCTCTCAAATCAGTCGTGAAGCAGTCATTTTATGATTTGGCATTCTGATAAACCATAAACTACAAGCTCCCACCTTTTCAGAATGCCAAATCATAAAATGACTGCTTCACGACTGATTTGAGAGCGACCGCCGATGCGAAAACCGCTGTGTGAGTTCGAAAAGTGAGTTACAGTATCGCAGGGCAGGAGGGTCACCTGATGTTAAGTGATATCGCTACCCATGGACACTCACGGATGCGTGCCAACCTTTTAAGAAATCGAAATAGCTAAATCCTTGACCCGAAGTTTGTGCCGTTACCATGATAAAAGGTTTATTTATCCAGTTATATAAGCCGCTTGGTTAAATTTTTTCGTCATGTATTGAGAAATTATGTTTTAAGATTATACTTACGTCGGTGAATCCCCATCCAGATAATTTACACAAGTCTCCTGGATTGGGGTCTTCCGTGGCTACTTCGATAGCTTTAACTTTGTATGTAAATTCAATACTCTGTGTGGTTCTCAACAGAGCGATATCATTAACATTCGGTCTTGCGGTATATTTTTCATGATTTATAATTTTGTCAATTTTGTATCTGGTACCTCCAGACCTGATGCTGTTTGTTCCTGCCACAACGCTTAAGACATTCGCCGATACGCTGAAAATTATTTTTCCGTTAATATAAATAATTTAATTTGACGTATAGTGAATATTTATTATTACTTATTTACTTTGTAGCCCTCCCCTTTCTTTACGTCACTCTCAAATTGTCAGATTAGTGGAATATACACTTTTCAGGATGTAATTAACTCACCCTGCCTTAATCTGACGCGCTCGAGAATTTCTGATGGTCAATTTTTTTTTACTAAGGGGCCATCCATAAAGTACGTCACACGAATTTTAGGACTTTTGAACCCCTCCCCCCGTCCTTGTCACAGGTTGTCACATTTTTATAACCCCCCTCCTGATGTGACGTCACACATTTTTATAATTTATGTATGTATTTAAAAATAATCGAGAGAAAACAGTTAATTAACAAAAAGTTAATTAAAAGTAGATCAAGTTCGTAAATTTTTAAAATTTTTAATTCACATCTAAGCTTTGCGTTTTAGTATTTAAAATTTTAACATGTGACGTCACAAAAGTATTGACCCCACCATGCCCCTTGTCACACGATGTCACACTTCGGTGATACCCTCCCTCCCCATTAACGTGTGACATACTTTATGGATGGCCCCTAATCTGATCCTGTATCCTGCACGGGCGGCCTTATATATGGGCCTCATGTTTTGTGGAGGTACTTAACCGGGTACAAGGTATCCCCCTGTATATTAATCTGCCGCGCTTTAGTAAATCCCGAAATCCCCGCTTGGGCTCCCCTACCATAAAACATTTAATATATACTCAAAATCGAATCCTACGCTTACCCTTCGAGGCAATGTGCTGCAGTGAGGATCCATCTGTCAGCAATGATGGCGCCACCACAGAATACGGAGTTATATTGATCTGAACGCTGAAGAGATACTTGGTATGGCAGAGCCCCATCTGGTGCGTCTGTCCCACCCACGACGCGGCCTTCGGGGTCATCGACCTCTGATATTTCTGCGGCTTTAAAATGAAAATAGTAAAAATTAAAGAAAAAAAGTTTTTGTTTAACGTTAATATGAAAAGCTTATTTTATACGGATGTATAGACGTCTTGGTCTTGGCCAAGAACTTTAGCATGGTGTGACCGACCGACGTGGTTTGTAATATATATTATAAATTTAAAATTATATTAAATTCTGAAATTAAATTATAATGATTCATGTGCACTTTTTATTATTATTATTATTTTTTCTCATGTATCCTTTATTAGTTTAGTTTGTTTTTTGTTTCTGTTTAGTTTCTTTTTCTGAACAACTATAAGTAATACTTGTATTTTTGCACTTCTTGCCTACCTTAAGTAATTTAATACTTTTTTTTTCTCACAGTGGTTGCCTGGAAGAGATCGCTCGTAAGCGATAAGGCCGCCAGTTGCTCTCCTTTTTATTTAATTATGTCAATTGTACTATATTAATGTATATGCAACGAAGTGTTAATAAATAAATAAATATATATATATAGTGGTATATAATAATTTTCTCTCTAGACCTATCTAAAAAATCAAGTTTTAAACAAATATTTAGCAAAATAATTAGCAACTTATTTTGCGATTTCACATATACATCTATATATATAAAAGAAAGTCGTGTTTGTTACAACACTTATAACTCGAGAACGGCTGGACCGATTGCCATGGTTTTTGATTTGTTGGATTTGTTTCCGTCCCGAATAGCAGAATAAGCAATAAAATATCGGAAAAGTTATCGAATAACAATAAATAAATTAATTAATTTTACGAGTGCAAAAATCATATGGTGCCATCTGTTGACAAAACTACGCATCATTTTATGTCGAATTCGTGTCAGTTCAAGAAATTCCGATCTTGAGGTGAATGAGGAGATGCATAACCATGCTTTGATCCTGATCAAAAGATGTTGGATATCAGAAAGTGCTTAACATGCAGGTTATTTTGTTGTGGTGGTGTTATTCAAAAAAGTTGTATTAATGTAATATTTAACATTAATGAAATCCTAAAATTAGTTAAATTAAAGTAACAACGATATTATAAGGTTGTAGGGCGAAACGAAGTTAGCCAGGTCAGCTAGTAAGTATATAATTTATATTTGGTTTTAATTTATAAGAATTCGTTAAAACCCTTTTCTGTCACAAACCCTTCTGTCATTAAGTTTTTATTATTGTTATTATTATTATTATTATTATTATTAAAGACTGAAATGCTTACCAAGAGCCCCGCAAAGCACAAAACCAAGTAGGAAATAGTTCCTTAAAGACATTTTTTCTGGATGTAATTAAACTATAGAAATTCTCGAATTATATACAAATTTTCATAAGTAACGATGTGTTCACAATGAGGATAAAACAATTATTAGATGTTTAAATGGTGGTATATTTTATATCACTTATTAGATCATAATTTTCTTATTACAATATGTGCACTTTCTGGGGGCTGTCCAGATTGTTTCAGATGTTCCATATTCACTATATAAACTCCACGCCATACACTGTTTTGTATGGGCAGCTCGGACAGTATCTTTCGTTAGAATGTGAGGTGATGGCCCATGCCATAAGTTAATTGTACTGGATTTGCTTAAATAGGGAGCAATTTTCTTATCTTATATTTGATGCCATTTCACAAAGACATGCTTGATACGAGATAGTAAAAGTTGTTGTTTCGATAAAATAATATAAAGATATACACTGTCTTTGAAATCATTTTATAAGCATATCCGCCAGACAACCACGAAGTGTTTATTATTATTTGCAATGCAAAAGGAGGTTTTGTTTATCTAAGCACCTCCTTGTATACCTTGCACATAGGGGCAGAGTGTTTCCCTCCCGGTCTGGCTGGCAGAGCGGCGCCTCACGGCGAACGCCGCCAAGACGCAGGCCATCGTCTTCGGCCAGGGGAGAAAACTCCCGCCGCCGCTCACCCTGCAAGGGGCCGAGGTTCAGTGGCGCCCCCAAGTCACCTACTTGGGCATCACGCTGGACCGAGGCCTCACGATGCGCCCGCATGTCGCCGCAGCCGCAGGCCGCGCAAAGGCGGCCGCCGCCAGACTGCGCCCGGTGCTTCAGTCGAGCCTCCCGTTAAGACGTAAACTGGCCCTATACAAGGCCTACATCAGAACACATCTCACGTACGCGGCGCCCGCGTGGTATGCTCTCGCGGCCGAGACGCATCGGCGTCGGTTGCGCGCCGTGCAGAGCACCACCCTACGACGCATCGTCGACGCGCCGCGTTACGTGAGAAACGCGACAATTGCGAGAGACCTGAGACAACAGGGTCTGGACGACTTTATCGGCGAGCTGGCGAGGCGCATGTTCGAGCGTGCGGACGCCTCCGGCTTCGAGCACCTCCAGCGCCTCGCCCCGCACAATACACGACCTCCAGACCACAGGCGAGCCTTCCCGCGCGAGCTGGTTCGCGCGGAGTCAGATGAATCTCAGTGACACATTTATAACAACATCAACATCCAAGACAAATGGGCTGGACCCCTCCCGTCGGCGTCTCGGAGCGCGCAGAGGATTCGTCCACTGGTCTGCCTCGCTGGGCTTCCCTCGGGTAACCGAGGGTCTCACCCGGTGTGGTACGACCGCGCCCGCGCGCGCCCGTTACCGCCACGGGGGGGCGCCACCAGCCCCACCGACATGACACGAGAGGCGCTGCGTGAGCGAAGACGCTCCGCAGCGCAAACGAGGTTCAGGGCCGCTCCAGGCTCGCCCCAACGACCGTCCCGCCGTTGACCGGGACGCGTACCCCGCAACCCCCCGCAAGCCCATGGGCGTAACGGGGTTCCCAGCGCCACTAAAGGGTGATTGCGCGGAAGAAAGCAGTTACCGCAGAGTGTTTAAGCGGGGTTGTTCGGATAAACACTGTACCTGACTTTCATCATTGGACGTAAAGGCAGAATACAAAATACCATCCGTATCACCTTGACGTCCGACGTTCCACAATTAAGTGTTTCTAAAGGCAATTTCTGCAGCGTACCATCACTATGTGGAACCAGCTGCCCTCTAGAGTGTAAGATATTAAAAAAAAAAATATTGCTCGCGGCGCAATACAAAATGTGTTGTATACATAAGCCCCTATGTTATGTTAATTAAAAATTTTAATTTGTTAGAACATATTAAGAATTTAATTTAATTTTTTTTTCTTATATTTTCTAATTGCCTGCCTTTCAATTGTCTATCTGAATTAATTTATTGGAACGTGTATTGTATTATAAATTATTAAAATAATTTCAGGTTACGCATAATTAGGTTAGAATAAAAATTAGATGTGTTATTGTAATATATTGTAACTGATAGCCGAGTTAGTTTTTTTTTTTTTTTTTGGCATCGCAAGAGACGATGGCAAGTGGCAGGATGGAATGCCTTTGATCCCTTGGAAAATGGGACGGGCTTTAGCATGGGATGCTACCTGTGTAGATGTTAACGTAAAATTGTAAAAACCGTTAGATTGTAATCTATCTCGAGAGATTATAATGTATCGAAAGATTGTAAACCTCAGCGTACTGCTTACAATTTATCGTATTTTCGTAATTTCAAAATTTTCGGAACCCTACACTAATTGAAACATGAAGTTTATGTAATGTATGTACATTTGACAAGTAATGGTTAAATTAGGTTTAACTTTAAAATTAACAAATGAGGAAATAATCGATTCGATTAATTTACCGAGAGTGTCACATCACTATAACCAATAGAAAAGTAGAAAATGGCCGTTTCACAATTTGACGGTTTCACTTCGATACATTACAATCTACCGAATAATTATACGTTAAATTGTAACCAGTTCGTTGAGGTTCACAATCTTTCGACAGTTTACAATCTCGCGAGATAGATTACAATCTAACGGTGTTTACAATTTTACGGTGACATAGACACCTTTGCCCCGTCTCACCTCCTTCGGACAAGCAAAAAAGCTGGGGCGGCTGCAGAGCAGGCAGAAAATAACAAACGGCACAAATATAAGAGTCTTTCCTCCAACTTCAATTTTGTTCCCTTTTGAGTGTAGACTCTTGGGCCGTGGGGTTCAAGTGCACAGGCGCTAATTAAAGATTTAAGTTGGCGCCACGATAGTACCCGTGACCCCAGAGCTGGCACTTTCCTGGCTCAACGAATAAGTATCACAATACAGCGAGGAAATGCTGCCAGCGTTAAAGATACACTGCCACAGGGACCAAACTTTTTAAATTTGTTTTGATTTTGATTTTATTTATTTTTAATTATTTTAATTATTACTTTATAGATTAAGAAAATTGTAAATAACAGTATTTACAATTTTCTTTCTTTATTTCTTCTTAACTGTATTTGTGTAAATAAAAATACTATACTTTTTAAACTACTTTTACATAATATGCATTTGTCGCGCTCCTAAAGAATACTGCTATGGCTACATTGATACAAACCACAGTGGTTTTCTAATGTAATATATCGTTATCATTTATTATTATGTAAAATAAACAAATAAAAATATACACAAAGTATTCACATCTTTCTTAACCTTCGTTGTAATAATAATTAAAAATCATTAAGTATATAGAAAGTAACAAAAACACAACTTGTAGAAAAATCAAGTGTCAAGTTAATTGCTGTGGCGGTTTTTTTTTTAATGGCTCGATTTGTGCATTAGCTAGCGTCAAGTATAGGATTTTTTATAATTCGTGCTTGTCTTTAGAAATTCGACCGTGTCCTCCATGTACGGTTTAAGCACTCGCCCGGTACCGCACAACCCTCCCAAAGGCCGAGAACAAATTTAAAATTAAATTAAAACTTGCCCTCGAACCGGGAATCGAACCCGGTACCCCTCACCTAGCTGCCACTTAATAAGACCGCTAGGCTATGAGGCCCCCTGTGGCGGTTGTTGTAGGGTTGTTCAAATGTGCATATGTTAAATGAAACTCTTTGGTTCAAGCTGGGTGGTGGTTTTCTTTTTGGGATCTCGCTGTTGGCCTTAAGCGTAGCTTGGCCGGAATGGGCGTTTTCCCCCGACAAGCGCAAGGGCGTCTCCTGCGAGCCTCAGACTTGGGCTTGTGCCGTCGAGGGGTGGTCAATCGCCTGAAGGGCAGAACGGAAGCTCACTGGAGTGAGCTTACTAAACGAAAGCGGCTATTTATCCGAATCAGCCCTGCGATTCTGTAACTCACTTTTCGAACTCACACAGCGGTTTTCGCATCGGCGGTCGCTCTCAAATCAGTTGTGAAGCAGTCATTTTATGATTTGGCATTCTGATAAACAATAAACTACAAGCTCCTACCTTTTCAGAATGCCAAATCATAAAATGACTGTTTCACAACTGATTTGAGAGCGACCGCCGCCGAGTTACAGAATCGCAGGGCTGATGTTGACTTTTCATTGCCGCGCAGGTGGCATTCAATTTGTCATTCTATCTATCTAGCTATCGTGTCTATAGAATGGCTTTAGCCTTTTAAAACTTGAGCTTATAACTAACATAAAATAATGGATAGTGAGGTTGCGACGCTGGATTAACAAAACGCTAACTTCGCCTATATATGATTTACGATTTTCTAGTTGATAAAAGGGCCTGGGACTAGTGCTAGACAGGCTACTTCTAATTAATTTGCGATATTTGTTTTAAAATAAGTGTTGTTTGATGATTTGCTATTTTAAAAAAGTTTTTTACGCCGGCTTTTTCTCTCGGCCTACACCCTCCGATGAGATGCCTACAATAATGTTATTAGAAAATCGTATTTTTGATTTTCTAATATGTGATTGACCGTCTCCCGAAACGGTCAGAAATTTATTTATTATTTAATATTTGTATAATTAAATTGATCAAATTCTTCTTCTTCTTTAAATTAACTTTTTAATTAAGGTTACATTTGTTTAACGCAAGCATTCTTACAATTAATACTTCAAGGCTACCTTTATACATAAAATTAAAAATAATTGAAAAATAAATTAGGCTGCCTTTGTTATTTTTTATTATGATATGTTTTAAAAGTCATTACTTTACGCTCGTTCTTTTTTATGGTGTTAAGTGATATCGCTAGTGAAGGATACTCACACTTTTTTCTAGAAGTTAAATTGGTTCGGAAATACTTCGGGTACCTGTTTCGTTAGTTAATCTGACCCGTAGTTTATTCTGTTGCCATAGTAAATTGTAATCCACGATCTTGTCACGTGTTTGAATATATCTATCAGTTTGGTCAAAATAATTATTTTTATTCGGTTTTGCTACAAACATAATGGGACATTTATTTATTGGCCATAATACCATCTGATTTTAAGTATGATATGGCTTATTGAAAGGCACGCCTGTCCAGCCCTGCGATTCTGTAACTCACTTTTCGAACTCACACAGCGGTTTTCGCATCGGCGGTCGCTCTCAAATCAGTCGTGAAGCAGTCATTTTATGATTTGGCATTCTAATTAACAATAAACTACAAGCTTCCACCTTTTCAGAATGATGTCTATTTAAACGCCACTTTAATAAACTTGTAGTACCAATTCTGATCCATAGATGGCACCACTTGGTCCATAAAACGCGGTATCCAAGTGTCCTCTAGAAAGTGCCCATTCAGGCTGAGCTACGCTCGCCAAAACAGCCCGAGCTGTGCTGTAAAGTCCCTTAAGGCCAACAGCGAGATTCCTTTCAAAAATAAAAAAACCTCTGGAAAACATGATCTCCGATTGAACATTCTGTGTATTAATTCTAGGGATGTGACATTCTGCATAAAAAATAGATTTTTTATTAATCGATTATTATTTTAGCATGAAAGAATCGATTTTTTCCTAATTTTTGAATTAATTTTAAAATAAACACCCTAAATATTTTATTTTCATAGTTTTTGTAATTAAAAATAAACAATAGAAATTATAAACACAAATTAACGTTTAATAATAATCAAAATCGAAATTAACTTAATCTCGTTTTGATAGATTTTGATAAATACTGAGTGTATGCCTTTTCAGTAGCACATTGCAGTATTTTGTTGTATTTTTAATTGTATGTTATCTTGTACTGCTGAATAAATTTATTTTACTTTTAAATTATAGTGTTCCATCCAAACTTGAGTTTTTGTAAAATAATTGTTATTTGTTAACATCGATGTATATCGAATATTCCTAATAGTTCGAGGTCCGGTTTATAAAAGACCAGACATAACGTCAGGAGTTGGCAGATGAAAAAGCGACTATGATTGATTTTCAAATATAAAAAAAATCGATTATTAATCGATTATTTTAAATATAAGAAATCGCGTAAAAAAAATCGATTTTATTAGGTTTTTTTAATAATCGATTATTTTTTCACATCCCTAATTAATTCATATGAGGTACTTAATTAATACTAGTGAGTACTAAGTAGAGATGTGACATTCTTCAAAAAAAGACCATTAATTGCTTGTTTTTTTAGCATTTATTTATTTATCGATTTTTTTCTAATTATGGAATTAATTTCAAAATAAACACCTTAAATATTTTATTTTATCATGATTTTATAAATTAAAAATAAACTTTAGAAACTACAAACACAAATTGAAGTTTTAGAATAATCAAAATTGAAATTAATCTAATCTCGTTTTAATAGATTTTAGGTGAAATTTGATAGATGCTGAGTGTATTGCTTTTTCAGTAGCACTTTGCAGTGTTTTTTGTCTTTCTAGTTGTCTTGATGAATAAATTTATTTTACTTTAAATTATAGATCAATTCAAACTTGAGTTTTTGTGAAATTAACTGGTGCAATCATCCTTCCGATGTTTAATAAAAAAAATCAATGCATCGAGATCATTAGGTGCTATATCTAATATCCCTAATAGTTCGAGGTCCGGGGTATAATTGACCAGACATAACGGGAGGTGGCAGATTAAAAATCCAATATAATTTATTTTCAATTATGAATCGTATTTTTTTCATCCCTACTAGTGAGATTGCATTCAAGCTTTTGAACTCCTCTCAATATTAATACGATCTACTGGCTAGTATACGAATACAGTCACGGCGTCTCCATATATACCTAGAAAGTTCCCAATTCTCATCGCCTTTTGTAACAATTGTACGCGCTACCTGTTTGTAAATATTAAAACTTCTTATCGTAATATCATTGTTTGCTTTCCGACGTGAAACCCTACAAACTCATATTAAAAGGCTTTGTAGCGAATCGTAGATACGCACTAAAAATGTACATACTCTTTTGTGTATATTGTATAAGATTTTGATATGTGTTAACATAAAGATAGGTCACTAAGCAAAGAAGAAAACAGACGTCACTCAGAACAGACTTAAGACGAGTTACGATGGCCATAGACGGACCGCATGTTGCAGTCGATACCGACTGCTCTAAGCGGTCGCCGCACGGCGAACTGCAGTTTCCATACTAAATTTATATCCGCCATACACGGACTGCACCACCAGTTTCTGAGCGGTCGGAGTAGTCGTTCTGCGGTCGAGTTCCGCCGTGCGGTCGACTGCTTAGAGCTGCCGAACCCACCATACACGGACCGCATAAGCGGTTGCTGCCGACCGTGCGCCACTCCCTCAAATAAAATAAAATACTAACTAATTCATCAAATGAAACCACGGAGATTCTAAAGTAGTTGAAAAACTTTTTAGTGTCTTCTCTAAGCTGGGAACACAATCTTCCATGTTCTCTTGATTGTAGTATTGGATGCACCCACATACTACGGTGTCTTCTACGCCTGCGCTTGCGTAATAATAGTACAAGTAGCAGTGTTTCTTCATCGAATTCCATCTTGTAAATTAACTTAGATTTTATTAAATTTTCATGTTTTATTCCTTGAGCGTTTCTATGTTAATATAAATTAATTACTGTTGTTTGTAAGGAATAAATTAATTCACAAAGATAAAAATGGGTTGTAATTTATAACAAGATAGCACATCCCATAGCTTATTTACATAAAGGCTACAAATATATATTGCAACAAGTTCTGGAATGAAAGGAAAGCGTAGTGATTGGAATAAAAATATTATTTTGTCCTAAATTACGTAACCTCGCGATAGTTAAGTTACATGTACTTTACATTAATATATATAAATTAGCAAACTCGGCGAACTCCGTTTCGCCACCAGATGGCTTCGTCTTATGTAACATTTCGTTTGGTGATCCCGCTTTTCTGTTGAAATTTCTTTGCTATTGCGAGACCTTTCCAACGAATGCTAAACCGTGGAAATCGGTTCGTGCGTTCTGGAGTTATAGCGTCAGGAAGAAAACCCGACTTATTTTTATATAGTAGATTTTAGTTATTAATTGGTAAATTGGACTGAACAATGTGGATCAGATGACGTACATATTACGGAATGCTTTTTGATTTTAGTTTGTAAAAATGTTTACTGGTCCTGCTCCATAGGACAATCATAGAGCCTGGACAAAATCAAATTGATTGCTGATTTTTTGCTTTAGCATATTTTTGTTATTATTATTATTTTTTATTTATAATGGTACAAATGCAATATTTTTTTTTTTGTATCTCACACACTGTTTTGTTGTGTTTTTTTTAATATTTTTATTACTCTTTAATGTTAATATTCTACGGTTTCGATATTTGTAAATATGTGAGGAACATGTATACTAACTTTTTTAGTATATCTAGTAGTTTATGCTAAGAGTACATTGTCTTCACATATAATTATTTAACAAATGTAACAAAATATTGTAAACCTATTTTAAAGGAGTAGGTGTGGAGTTTCTTGCCCATTCTTCTCCACACGAAACTACCTTTTGGAAGGGGCAACTAGAATCTTCTTTATATATATATATTTTTTTTGACGTTCAAAAGTGCCATTTTAGATGGCCTAATTGAAATAAATGATTTGACTTTGACTTTGACTGATAAGGATACGGCTAAAATTGTGTATCATAGCTACTTTCACAGCGTTATGTCGTACGGTATTCTACTGTGGGGTGCTGCTGCAGAGGTTCAACCCATATTTGTGCTGCAGAAGCGGGCTGTTCGGGGTATTTGTTGTGTTTCTCCGAGGGAGTCGGTACGGAATAAGTTTAAGGAACTAAATATTATGACACTATCTGGTCAATATATTCTTGAAGCCTTGTTGTATGTCCAAAAAAATATAAACGATTTTAAAACAATTGGTGACTTTCACCAGTATGCGAAATAGAACTAATTTGAGTGTACGACCTACCAGGATTCAAAAGATAAACCACTCCTTATATGGAAATTGTATTCGTTTTTACAACAAACTCCCAAGCGCAATTAGAGAATTATCACTAAATAAATTCAAAGCCCTCTTTAAACGAAAATTAATCAATAAAGCTTTTTAAATATTCGAGGAATACTTAAATGATCCTAAACCTTGGGATTAATTTGCTCTAATTCAAACAATTTGTTTGACAATACTTGGCGATTAAGAAGAGTGGCGGAAAGTTTCTGTCCAGTTCTTCCTATCCCCTCTACGCCCTTGACTTGCGAACTGGTAGTAAATGTAAATTCACAATTAATTTAACTTCTTTCTGACAATTCATAAGTCTAATTGTTTACCAGCATGAATAAAGAATATATTTTGAGTTTGAGTTTGAAAGGACGAGTTTTTGGCGATTCAGGCTATGCATTGACTCCTTATTTATTCATACCAATTTTTCCGATTTTACCTCAAGAGGAGGCATACCCATTCCCATTGTATTCCTTGTTCTTATGAACAAGGAATACAATAGAAAGCTGTTTTGGTGTTTGTATGCAAAGAAAAGCTGTGTAAAAAGGCTTACTTACACATAAAGTGCAGGCAAGTGCAGGACGAGTGCTATACCGGCTACTTCTAATTAATTCGCGATATTTGTTTTAAAATAAGTGTGACATGACGTGACGCGACAATGACGTGTCGATCGAGTTGGGAACGTGCAAATAATTAAGAAACCTATTTTTCCATACAAACAAATTGAGTTTAAATGAGTCTTTAACACCATTGTAAATTCATGAATCCTAGACGACGGTTATAACAGCAGCGCCGCACATTGGCGTGCTCGTTTGGAAATCGTGACGATTGAAGGTTTGGTCAAACAGCGGACGGGGCGGGTCGGCGACGGAGCGCCGACGGGACGGCGACGGGGCCTGGATGTCACACTGCGCACGTGATGATCCTGCAAGCGTCGCGTCAGCCTTACCCGCCGCACTCAGCGTGATTTCAGGAGCATTTTGAAACGAGCTCTTTGAGATTTCTTACTATTCATTCCAACGCATTCAAACCGCTGATTTCAAGCTCAAATGGCCCAAATCATACAAAAACTTGTGCTCGAACACTTTCGATTAGTTTTTCAACTGTCTCCATGTTAAAAATAGACAGATGAATACGAAGCTGCCGTCACGCGGAACGCGTCCCGCTATCTGTTTGACTACTACAACGAATACCCATATAACACAACGTGTAGCGACGCGGCCCGTTCTCGCCCCGTCCCGCTGTACATTTCTACTACTATGTCAATTCCGCGCTCTCGCTTGCACTTCAAGCCTTAAATGCATGCCTCAGGCGTTGTCCTAATTGGCGAAGATCGCACGATGCGGTCTCGTCGTGCGATGAGTTCAAACATACAGATTTCATCAGAGTGTCCTATTTGAACCTCGAAAGTAATCGTGCGAGCACATGAAATGCTTTAATAACGATCGTACGATGCGTTTGATCGTGCGATCATGTAATCAATTAGGACGCCGCCTCAGAAATAACGCCGCGCCGCGTGAGTCGTGTTTTTTGGTGCGTGCCGGCTCCATCGAATTATAAGACGTTCTCACGTCAAAAACTATAATTTAATATTCCTATGAAACAGTCGTACCTATCTTGTAATTAAAGTTACATACAGTACACGGGATAAGATGAAATCACTTGAAGATTTTACGAAAAAATCACGACGCAGAAATTATTCAAATTGACGCACTCCACGTACTCTGGGCGGCTACCTCCGAATGTGGTTTAGAACGTAAGAAACTGGCGGTCTTAATAAAAATACGTTAAAATTGGTGTTACAGACATTTTGTTGTCTTAACCCATTTTTCTTCTTTCCCCCATTTACCCTTTATGTAAAAAAAATGCCATAACGTATAGAAAACTGTGTACTCCTATTACACAAAAGAAAGATAAATTACATGAACATCACATATTATTACAACATATCTTACTAATAAAAAAAATAACAATTGCTTAGCCCAATTTATTTTAAATGTCTAATTAAAATTCTAATTGTATGTATCAAGGCAGCCTTGAAGAAGATAGTTAGGTTTTTTATATACATATGTAATAGAAATAATATTAATTATAAGAACGCGTGCGTCAAACATAACCTTGGTAAAAGAGTTAATTTGAAAAGAAGCTCAATTTTTCGTACATACAAATAATGTCGAAAAGTATATAATAATCAGCGTTGCCAGACGTCCCGATTTCGGCGGGACGTCCCGATTTTTAAATCAAAATGAAATGTCCCGCTTTTCGGGAATAACTCGATGGCAATAAGAAGTGTGTACCACCACCGCACAATAATGGTACCAACTCTTTCAACAGTATCCAAAAAAAAATACCAGGATTATCTTCAAACTTTATATCTTACTATCAAACTGCTTTCCAAAACGCCTTCTTTTTGAAATGCTTCGAAATTTAATGAAATCAGAGTTACTCATCAAGTTTAATCTGCAGCTATCTTGTGAAGAGTTCTTCGTCTTTTTTAAATAGAAAAATGAAACTTTTAAAGAAGTTATATCTTCATAGAAATATTATGAATAAGTTATTCTTATAAATAATTACTGTCTTATTGTAAGTTGCAATTTGAAACACTCACTCTTCAGAGTATTATTTGAAACGCTATATTTTTCTAATAAATAAAACTATTTTGTTTTAATTTTTTTGTTTTTTAATCAAAAGATGAATAAGAACTATTTAACGATAGGTTTAATCTGATTTAAATACATTTCCTGTGACTATTTTCGCTGTCTATTGTTACGCAAACGTGATTTTTACTATGTCCCGCTTTCGACAAATGAATCCCGCTTTTTTCACTTTAAAAGTACCAAAATCCCGACTTGACTAAAAAGAAATCTGGCAACGCTATTAATAATGTATACAAGATACACAACATCGCTACTGTGAACTCTCCGAACATATAAATATGTGGTTAGTGTCGGAGACATCCCGTCTTATTTCTAATTTATTGCACCCCACCATAACTAAGACTAAATATAATGTTGGATACATTAATGGACAGTAGGGATAGACAGCATACAGTCTCTTATAGAGGAATCTGATCGGATGAAACGTCTTTGGTCCCTTGAATGATAGGACTGGCTTTGGTGTGGGATGCTACTTGTTGTTGGGGTGGACTAGCGGCTATAGCAATTAATTAAAACGTAAATAATTCTTGAAAACACTGTATTTATAATAAATACATTATAATAAATTCGCACATCCATAAGTAAAAGAACATAATCGAAATTCAAATGCAGTGCATCATAGACAATTATATGTGGACAGCATCACGACCTTCCAACCTCCATCGGACAAGCAAAAAAGCTGGCGCGGCCGCAGAGCAAGCGGAAAAATAAAATATATCTTCCAACTGTTATTTTATTGTTTGGATTTTCTACTATTGGGCCGTGGGGTTCAAACGCACTAATTAAAAATTTAAGTTGACGCCTGGTAGATAGTACCGGTGACCCCAAAGCTGGCTCACTCGCTCATCAGTATCGTAATCCAGGGAAATGTCAGCCTTAAATGTACACTTACTGTATTAAATCTGGCAGCACAGCATTTATTTGCGAGAATATGGTAGAAAATTTTTGTATTTATTTAAAACAAATCTTTTGTAATATTGTTATGGTCACTATAAGATGTTGTTAGGTTAGCTAAATACGTAATAACTGAAGGACCTTCTGCCTTTAAGTAGGGGCTGATTCTGGTATGAATCTCACAACTTTTTACGGTAGAAGAACTGCGTTGGAAGTATTTTTCACAAGTTATGTTTAAATGGCATTTATTTTACTCTCTATTTATGCATTTTTAATTATTATTATATTTATCATTACTCTGTAGGTTAAAAATATGGTTAATGCTTTCTAATTATTGCAAATACAATATTTATTTTTCTCTCTCGCTCTTAATGATATTTAGGTTTTTATTTAGTATTGGTTTGTTATTGTCATTTTATTTTAAATGTTTTTAGTTTTAGTTATTGTTTTATTTTGTAGTTTAATTTTTTGCCTTGATACATTGCTAACGTTCTAATTTAATGTGTGTGTGTGTTAAATTTGTGATGTCATAATATCTTGTATTTTTTAGGCTTACACATAGAACGTATAAATATATTAATAAATAAAAGTAGTTAAAAATCCAATTACAAGTAAAACAATTTCAATAATTACATAGATATAATACAATACACGTACCGATAAATTAATGAAGAAAGACAATTAAATGGCAGGAAATTAGAAAAGATAAAAAAAATAATTACCATATACCTATAACTTTCTGTTGTTTTTTTAGAACAATTTAAATATATTATAAGGGCTTATGTATACAACATATTTTGTATTGTGCCGTGAGCAATAAATTATTAGGTATCTTAAATTTCCAACACACTCCTTTTATAGGTAAAACCTTGATCGCAATATGTGCAACACCCAAGATATCTTAAATTCCATTCAAACATTAAAAAGTGAAGGGATTAAATTTGTTTATATCGCACATCTTCAGATAATTTTTAGATTTTTTTTTTTAGAAATTGTATAGTATTGTATAGTCTACCTCAGTCCGAAATTCCACGTAGCAGAGTTTCAACATTAGACCACGGCAAAAGCCGTACTGATAATCTCTGATCATCTGGTGGCCCTCTAGACACTTCCGGAGGTGGCGATTCAGAGCTATCGCCTTATTTAGGGATCGGATGTATTGAAGCATTTTTCCAGCACTGACGAACGATTCCAAGCGAGTATAGATACCGGAAAAGGCGCGTGAAACTACCTGAGCTAACTCAAGGTGATCAAAGTTATTTCACCAGTGGGTGATGCATTGCAAATAATAATAAACACTTCATAGTTGTCTGGTGGATATGCTTACAAAATGATTGCAAAGACAGTGTATATTATTCTATCAAAAATCCATTTCTTTACTATCTCGTATCAAGCATGTCTTTGTGAAATGGCATCAAATATAAGATAAGAAAATTGCTCCCTATTTAAGCAAATCCAGTACAATTAACTTATTGCTCAGGCGCATGGGCCATCACCTCACATTCTAACGAAAGATACTGTCCGAGCTGCCCATACAAAACAGTTAATGGCGTGATCTGAAACAATCTGGGCAGCCCCTAGAAAGTGCACATATTATAATACAAAAATTATGATCTAATAAGTGATAAAAAATATGCTATTGTGTTTTATCCTCATTGTGAACGCACCGTTACTTAAGAAATCTGTATATAATTCGAGAATTTCTATAGTTTAATTACATCCAAAAAAATGTCTTTGACGAACTACTTCCTACTTGGTTTTGTGCTTTGCGGGGCTCTTGGTAAGCATTTCATTCTTTTAATTAGTAATTGTTATAAATTATATACTTATATGTGACTCGCAAAATACGATGCTAATTATTTAGCTAAGTATTTTTCCCTTGATTTTAAGGAAGGTTAGGTATATAGAGAGAAAAATGTGAACTAAACTAAATTTTTATTTCGGAAATTCTCTATGGGGTTGCGTATGAAAATGTTCTATAGTTAGGTATATGTTAGTAAGAAGCTACTAAAAAGGTAGAATTAGTAAAAACTAAATAAAAGCGAAATACATTGCGGGGGCAGCTAGTAATAAGTAAGTAATAAGTAGCAGTTATCAAAGTCAAATCATTTATTTCAATTAGACCACCTAAAATGGCACTTTTGAACGTCAAAAAAAAATACAAAGAAGATTTTAGTTGCCCCTTCCAAAAGGTAGTTTCGTGTGGAGAAGAATGGGCAAGAAACTCCACATTTACTCTTTTAAAATAGGTTTACAATATTTTGTTACATTTGTTAAATTATTATATGTGAAGACAATGTACTCTTAGAATGTATACTATACTAAAAAAGTTAGTATACATGTTCCTCACATATTTACAAATATCGAAACCGTAGAATATTAACATTAAAGAGTAATAAAAAAAAATAAAAAAAAGGGTGCGTGTACTTATGTAAGCGCGTAAGAAGTTATACTTCTTTGGCTTTCTTTATTTTTTTTAAATATTTAATAATTAATAATACATATTAAACGTTAATAATATTTAATATATTATTCAATTATTAATTAATAATTATTATTATTTATTATTTTATTCATTCAATTTAATAACTAGGTATGTTTCATAACCTTTTAACTAAGTAACAATAGGTCTTTGTGAAAAAGCATTGCTAAATGTCTTTGAAAAAATTTCGTTAGTGGGCAACTTCATTCTGATAATTTTGAGTCACGGTGCGCCCGCATCGTAAAATTTCACTCTCATAAATTTTTCATAACGCGCCTAAAGAAGTATAACTTCAAAAACACAAGAAAACAGTGTGTGAGATAAAATAAAATAATTACATTTGTAGCATAATAAATAAAAAAAATAACAAAAATATGTTAAAGCAAAAAATCAGCAACCAATTTGATATGGTCCAGGCTCTATGATTGTCCTATAGAGCAGGACCAGTATGTTTCCAAGCATTCTTATCTTGAATATAACCCTCTAATTTGTAATATGCTTGTTTACAAAGTGTACTTTTAATAAAACATTTAAATTTTCGTTTATTTAGTTTTAAAATGTCACAAGGTATTTTATTGTAACATTTAACACAGTACCCCATAAATGAATTTTGAACTTTTGGCTAATCTGAAAGATGCTTAAGAGCTATTTTATCTTTATTTCTAGTACTAAAATTATGTCTATCATTTATTTTACTAAAAAGATGTAGATTCTTTCTTACATACATAATATTTTCATAAAGGAATTGGCAAGGTACTGTCATAATATTAATCTTTTTAAATAGTTCCCTGAGAGATTCGCAACGACGTAGATTATAAATGGCGCTGACAGCTCTCTTTTGCAAAATAAAAATGGATTCTATGTCAGCAGCCCGACCCCATATTAAAATGCCGTAAGACATTATGCTGTGTATTTACAGTGACAGTTTTTGCTTATCATTACATCATCATGATCATACCACGTCGGTCGGTCACATCATGCTAATGTCTTGTCCCAAAACAAGACGCCTATATATGCTTATAAAATAATATTTTCATGTTAACGTTAAACAAATTACTTTCGAGGAGAAAAATGAAATTGTATAAAATATATATTTCACTATTTCATTTTATAGCCGCAAAAATATCAGAACTTGAGGACCCCGAAGGCCGCGTCGTGGGTGGGACAGACGCACCAGATGGGGCTGTGCCATACCAAGTATCTCTACAGCGTTCAGATCATAATAACTTCGCATTCTGTGGTGGCGCCATCATTGCTGACAGATGGATCCTCACTGCAGCACATTGCCTCCAAGAGTAAGCGTAGGATTAGATTATGAGTACTTTTAAATAAATTCTCGAATAAATATTCACTATCCTTCGAATTAAATTATTTCTATTGACGTAAAAATATTTTTCAGCGTATCGGCAAAAGATTTAAGCGTTTTGGCAGGAACAAACAGCAAAAGTTCTGGAGGTATCAGATACAAAGTTGACAAAATTATAAATCATGAAAAATATACCGATAGACCGAATGTTAATGATATTGCTCTGTTGAGAACCACAGAGAAGATTAAATTTACAGACAAAGTTAAAGCTATCGCAATAGCCACTAAAGACCCCAAACCAGGAGACTTGTGTAAATTATCTGGATGGGGATTCACCGACGTAAGTATAATCTTAAAACATAATTTCTCTCTATACATGACGAAAAAAATGTAACCAAGCGGCTTATATAACTGGATAAATAAACCTTTTATCTTGGTAACGGCACAAACTTCGGGTCAAGGATTTAGCTATTTTGATTTCTTAAAAGGTTGGCAACGCATCCGTGAGTGTCCATGGGTAGCGATATCACTTACCATCAGGTGACCCTCCTGCCCGTTTCCCACCTATTATATAGAAAAAATAAGATTTATTAAAGTTCAAATTCTAATAAATCCAATTTTTCCAGGAAAATGGAATATACACTCCCGACAAATTGCAATGGTTGGACGTAAAAATTATATCCGAGAAAGACTGTAACACTGATTATATGAAACGCTTTGAAAAGAGTTTCCCTATTACTCAAAACCACATATGTACCCTTAACAAGAACGGCGAAGGTACTTGCCAAGTAAGTAATTATTGTTATCAGATCCCGCCAAGTCGTGCAAGCAAGACTAAAATCCTATTCGACTCTATAGCTACGTTGTGGGTGAAAATAGAAACGTAACCGAGCAGACATTGTATATTTGAAATAATTTGTATTTTCGGTCCCAAATTCTAAATTCACTGCATAAATATACCAAGTCAATCTGCTAGTCAGTCATACTACTACCCTACAATGGACTTTCTGTCTTTGCGTGCATTTAAGACTCGCTCGTTCTGTGCTTGAAATCATTTTAGGCTCCGGTTGATCACCGACTGAAATCTGAGGTCCAGACCGAAAAAGTTGTAGGGCCATATACCTATATATATGTATATTACGCCGGCTTTTTCTCTCGGCTACACCCTCTGTCTTCTTTGCGAATGAGGGATGTCTACCGATACAAATTTAATGACGTGGAATAAGTGATACCTGTGTCTTATAATTCATAATAAACATATTTTTTTTATATAACTCAGGGATAATATTTCAAGGACAATCTGGAAATCAGACCATTTAAGTTTGTTCGTTGTAATGTTTGGAATTTCCACGTTTCACTCTCTCTTAAACAAAGAACTGAACACGTTTCAGGGTGATTCTGGTGGATCCTTGGCGTGCAACAACGAATCTACTGGTATCGTCTCATGGAACATTCCGTGTGCTCTTAATAGACCTGATGTCTACACGAAAACCTTCAATTACTCCAAGTGGATTAAGGACAAAATGGAGGCTAACAAGCCCTAATCAAGTCACGACAATTCAGGTTTTAGAATAATTTCTTATTATCAATAAATGCACCATCAAATAAATAATTTTTCATTTCAAAGGTTAATATAATAAAATAATGAATAATAATAATAATAAAAGCCCTTTATTCACTGATCTTTTAAACTTACATGCTACTCTTATTTAACAGTAGTATCTTACATAGCGAAAATAATAATTTCTTAGCAACAAAGTGGTTGCTAACATTCAGGTTGTCTTTCGAATTGATACCACGTCTCTCTATCCTTGGCAGACCTTCTCCATCCTTTTGGTAGATCGTCCTCCCATCTTTAATTTGACCACCATTCTATGATCTTAGCGTTAAAGTGTCCCATGATAATTATGTTCTTTTGCATTAATTCTGTCATGTCTTTAAAAAATGTCTTTCGTTAATTTTTCATCTTGTTCTGTGGGTGCCTGTACTTGAATAATGGACCATGGTTGTTTAAATTCTTTTAATTGAATATTGACTACGGCGATTCTATCTGATATTCCTTGGAAGATAATTATTTTTTTACTAGAAATATCATTCCAAATATCCCTTTTTGTTTTCCATAAGAATAAAAAATGTATCTCTCGCATTCTCTTATCTCTTCTTTTATTCTTTTTACTTCACAAACACCTATGACATCCCATTTTATAGTTGTTATAGCTTCATCTTCCGTTCTTTACAATCCATTGAATTTTACATTTATATATTAATTTATTTGCTCAACGGTATTCCTACAGCTACTAATTAAACAATATTCAAACAATTACACTGTACACAAAAGCCAAAAATAGAATACACATTTAAACATACACAAAGCACAGTTTCACCTATACAAACACAAAAAATACAAAAAATATACTAAGAATACATTATGTATTATCTGTTCTGCCAACGCTGCATAAAATATAAGCTCTGCTTTTCTTACTTCTTCAGATATGGGTTCTTTCCTTTGAAATAATTTATAATCGTTCTGAAAATAAACAGGATTTAATTAATTTTCCTATCGTAAAAATAAGTTAAATAACTACCTATTTCTTATCTTGGGAAACTAGTGTTTCATTCAGTTGAAAATTAATATTCTTGATAAAAATATAACATATGTTTGAACCCTGCAAAACTATCTTTCCATCCCACAGAATCAGTTCGGTATCTACTTCTACTTTACCTCATTTATGAAAATTTTAAAATTCAGCTTGAAATCGCTTGAAAATCGTACATGTACACTGTCCAAGATCCATCCATGTGCATATGTTAATGGGGACATAGCTTTCTTAGCTTGGATTGCTAATAATTCATAATTAGTTTCTGCTGATGTTTTGCAGAATCCGCATGTCTTTTAATTGTTCCGATTCTGCTTAAAAATGATGCTTCACAAGTTTTACACTCTATTTTTCTGGCGTTCTCACTATTTTTCTCTTTTGTCAACCAAGACGAAAATTCAGGATTTTGTTTCCACTCAGATCTATATTTCTGATAGTATTTGCGCTTTATTGTCTTCACTACGCACGCACGATAACATAGAGAGACATAAATAAAGAACAAAAAATCCGTGCTCCCTTTTATACTTATTGCTAGGAATCAATTTTTAAGTTTCTGTAAATTCCCCGCGACGTTAAGCATTAACCGTTCGAAAGAGACAAAATGATACAGTTGCGGTAAACATCAGACAAAGACAAAATCATGTGAACGAAATACGAACGAATCGAAATGAGTGTTGCCCGCCCAGCCCATAATGTGTTTAAAAATATTGAAAATTTAGAAATGTACCAAAAAATACTAGAATATGAATAGATACCAAAAAAATACTAAATTAGTTAGAAGGAGCCCAAATTATATTATTGATAGTGTAATGGGAATAATATTAATTATAAGAACGTGTGCGTCAAATATAACCTTGGTTAAAAAGTTAATTTAAAAAAGAAGCACTACTTTTCTTTCTTTAACAATAATCTGTAAATTTTATTAATTTGTTTATTCACAGAAATACATACATTATACAGTACAAATACGATAATGTCGGATAGTATATAATATTAAGTACATAAAATACACAACATCGCTACTGTGAACTCTCCGAACATTTAAATATGTCGATAGAGTCGGAGACATGGTACATCATACATTAGAAGTCCCGTCTTATTTCTAATTTATTGTACCCCACCATCCCTAAGACAAATAATTTTGGGTACATTAAGGGATAGTAGGGATAGATGGCATACAGTCTGTAATAAAGGAATCTGACCGGATGAAATGTCTTTGATCCCTTGAAGGATGGGACTGGATTGAGATGCTACTTGTGTGGACACGTAAGTGGCACGGCCGCAGAGCAGGCGGAAAATAATAAATGGAAAAAATAAAAGGGCATTTCTTCCAACTTTGATTTTATTCTCTTTGGATTCTCTACTCTTGGGCCGTGGGGTTCAAACGCACTAATTAAAAATTTAAGTTGACGACTGGTAGATTACTATCACCAGCTTTGGAGTACCGAAGACCCCAAAGCTGGTGCCTCCTTCGCTGAACGAATTAGTATCGTAATCCAGGGAGGAAATGTCAGCCTTAAATGTAAACTGTTACAGGGTCCAAACATTTTAACACTGGCGACATTAATTGCAAGAATATGGTACAAAAATGTTATGGTGGTACAATCTAAAGTCCGCATATTCTGCCACACATGACGTGCAAATTTGTCTTAAAAGGTCACATCATCCTTTATATAAATAACAATTATAAAAATATATTGTTACGTTATCAAATTAATATTTTAATGTATCAGGCAAATAATTTTATTAATTTTTTTTTAAAAATTAGTTGGTACATTAAGTCGATGTTTTAAAAACTGTAATAAGGAGATTTGAATGTTTCTGGTAAATAAACCTTGATTGCTATACACAGTTTATTTCAAATATAATTCAATTTGAACCAACTGCTTAAGAATTATAACTAGTCAAATAACTTAATTTGGTCACTCCCAGACTAACTGACCGATCATCAAAATTCTAAGGAACTTCCAGCTGACATAGAAGCTTCAAATTTAGAATATGTAATAAGTATTTGTTACTAATTACATATTCTAAATTTGTATCAGTTAAATTAATTTTGAATTTCGTCCTATTTTCTAGATACACTCAAAATCTGTTATAACGACATCGAAGGGACTACTCATATTTGGTCGTAAAACCGATGACGTTGTTATTAAGTACCTAATACAATAGAACAAAAGGGGCCTTTGATTTTGGTCAATATAACCGGTATGTTGTTCTAAACAGTTTAGTAAGTTTTTTGTTAATCCAGCATCGCAACCCCACTGCCCCTAATTTTATGTTAGTTATAAACTCAAGTTTTAAACTATTAATGCCACTCAATAGACACGATAGCTAATGACAAATTGAAAGCCGCCCGCGCGGTAATGTTAAGTCAAAATCAGATAAGGGTAAAAAGCCGCTTTCACCGGGGAAGGCGTGGTCGTTGAGCTTCCGTCCTGCCCTTCAGGCGATTAACCACCCTTTCACGGCACAAGCCCAGGTCTGACGGGCGGCTCGCAGGAGACGCCCTTGCGCAAGTCGGGGGAAAACGCCCATTCCGGCCAAGCTACGCTCGCCCAAACAGCCCGAGCTGAGTTGTAAACGCCATTAAGGCCAACAGCGAGATCCCAAAAAAACAATTTTTTAACTTTAATATTCACACTTATCTTATAAAATTTTCCTTTAGTTACTCAAACTAAGTCTTCTATACGTAGCTACGGCTCGCTTACCTGTTGCTGCTACTTTGAATGGTCCAGTGAATATATCGCTCTTACAACTTGATTACTGACATTGATGTGTTCTACAACAATCTTCCAACTTACCCTAACTTAAACAAAGTTCAAAATCTTGCTCCTAATGAGATTTAAGTTTTTATTTAGTTTTGGTTATTTTATTTCAGACATCCCTACTCATCG
Organism: Pieris napi; assembly: GCF_905475465.1. Classification (NCBI taxonomy): domain Eukaryota; kingdom Metazoa; phylum Arthropoda; class Insecta; order Lepidoptera; family Pieridae; genus Pieris; species Pieris napi. The sequence goes on along the minus strand of NC_062257.1, from coordinate 4,698,398 downwards.
GCAAAGAAGAAAGCCGAGCCGAGAGAAAAATATATATATAACCTTTTCGGTCTGGGCCTCATTTCTGTATCTGTTCCGTGATCACTTCTAATAGGCAAGTATGTGATCAACCGGAGCCGAGGCTTAAATGCGCATATAGACAAAGAGTCCATTTTAGGGTAAGGAATCGAACCAAGATATTTCAAAGAAAAAAATCCGAGCGTATTTGTAGACGAAACAGGTAATTATGTTGGGACACGAAAAATTTTTAGTTATTTATACATGTCTAAGAATGGAGTAATACTAATATAAATGCCATGAAAAACTTGTAAAAAAATTTTGCAACGCAGTTCTACCATAAAAGGTTGTGAGATCCATGTAATAATTGTAATACCAAGTCGGTTATTTATTCAGTCCCTAGTTGACCTTCTGTCTTAAGTAATTACGTAATTAGCTAATCTAACAATATATTATAGTAACCATATCACCTGAAAATCTTGTATGTTTTAAATACAGTCCGGTTATATTGACCAAAATCAAAGGGTTTTTCTATTGTGTTAAGTACTTAATAAAACGTCATCGGCTGTTACGACTATCGGTTTTTACGACCAAATATGAGTGGTCCCTTCGATGTCGTTATAACAGATTTAGACTGTAAATAGATTAATCGGGTTTATTTATTCAGTATTTATTTAGTTAGATAGTAGGACTTGTTTGCACGACTTGGCGAGACCTGATAACAATAATTACTTACTTGGCAAGTACCTTGGCCGTCCTTGTTAAAAGCACAGATGTGGTTTTCAGTAACAGGGTAACTCTTTGCAAAATTTTTAATAAAATCAGTTTTACAGTCTTTCTCGGATATAATTTTTATGTCCAACCATTGCAATTTGACGGGACTTTTTCTTCGTTTTTTCTAGAAAAAAATGATTTATTACTATTTGAACTTATCAAAACTCCTATTTTTTTATAAAACAGATGGGAAACAGGCAGGAGAGTCAATCCACTCACAAGTGCGTTGCCTTTTAAGAATTGGTAGGTTTGGTTGAATTAGTTCGGAAATATTTCAGTGGGTTGTTTGTTCAATATGACCCGAAGTTTATGCCGTTACCATGATAAAAGGTTTATTTATCCAGTTATATATTTAGCAGTTCGGTTACATTATTCATTTTTACGACAAACAACAAATTGTAAGTAAAAATACAATGGATTTTCACATAGTGGCGATGCGGGTGAACTCGACGTCCGCTGATGAAACTTATTCTGATTTTATCGCAAATTAACTGAGACATGTATAGAGAGAAATCATGTTTTAAGATTATACTTACGTCGGTGAATCCCCATCCAGATAATTTACACTGGGTGATTCTGGTGGATCCTTGGCGTGCAACAACAAATCTGCTGGTGTCTTCTCATGGAACATTCCGTGTGGTCGTGGACATCCTGATGTCTTCACGAGAACCACCAAGTACTCCAAGTGGATTAAGGACAACATGGAGGCTAATAAGTCCTAATTAAGTCCCGACAGTTGATGTTTTAGAATCATTTCTTAGTATCAATAAATGCACCAACAAATAAATAATTTTTCATTTCAAATGCGAGTACAACGTTTATATTATTACTATCCTTCAGGCTTACAAAAGTTTTGGCCAAAATAGCTGTACCTAAGCTAATATATTATTTAATTTTTTTATACATGTGTCTTAAAAAAAGACATCATGGAACATTTCCATCTAGCCTTAACTTAAGACTAATTAGTAATTTACGTCTAACTTTATTAATTATATTAACGTTTATTAATAAGGATTTTTAACATAAGAAAGTGTCCAATACTTACATTCTATTAATGGGAAGACACTCTGTTCTAGTGTTCTATATTTTCACTCACTGTTTAGCACTTAAGACTAAAGTGCACTAACACTAGTCCAAATGGTTTTGTCCTTTTCAGTAACACAGTAACATTCACGTGATAGCCTATGTTCGTGGGCTCCAGAATTATTTTTTGAGTACGTTTCGTTTATTGAGTACGTTTCAGGAGAGGGTAAATCACATATTAGAAAATAGTAATGTACAGAATGTTAGCCTAGTTTTCAGAAGGCTGAAACATTTTTTCAGTCAGTTTCAGAACCAGTGTAGTCGAGTGGTACACTTTTCAGGGAACCCGTTTTCAGGCCTAGTTATGTTAGCCTAGGTATGATACGCGAGAGAAAGGGAAGATCGGAACCTTCTCGAAGCTAGACCGAGTACTCTAGAGCGCCGTACGATAAGGACGGAGCAATGTGCAGTATTTTGTGTTTGTGTAATCAGTGAATTTCTGTGCGTAATTTCGGGCTTTTTTTAGTGTAACCAAATTCCTCGTAGATAGTTGAAAATAAACCCTTGAACAAATCTACGGCTTTTCTATCCGATCCCCTATATATATAATATTTTTAAATAATCAGGTTATTATACCACGAACACAGAGAGGATTGATATAATTAACTATTGTAAAAAGGGGAGCGTTAAAATTATGTATTATTATTTGTAAAGGGGCAGTAATTCATCAAAGGTTGGGGAAACTATGGGCTAAATCCGTTGGATGTTGTCAGTCTTTGCATCTTCTATCGCATATCATCTAAATATCATTACAGCTGAATGCAAAGTTTCATCTTCCACCACAAAAACAACTCTTTTTAAGACACTTCTTGCCGCGTGGTTTACCTTTTATGGAACCATCTGCTAATTCCAGGCATTTCTAAACCGAAAGGACTTAGGGGTCTTCAAGAGAAGATCTACTCCACTAGATAATTAAATATATGAGAGCGTGAGACCTAACCTAACCTAACCACCGTACGGATCCCAAAGCCCTACAGATGTACCCTAACACATGGTAAATAGTGTATATGTTACTGTAAAAGTTCGAACTACGGTTAATCTTAAGATTTAAGTGTAAGTCTTAGGATTTACCGACATGAGCTGGTAAATGTAAGTATTTCTGAAAACACGACGATTTTTTCGAGCTTTTACCATTCGAATTCAGTATATGCCAGGTTTTACCACTGTCAGCTGGTAGATATTGGTTTTAGGAATAAAACAATGAGTAATTCTTAATTATTTACTTTAATGTACTATTAGACAAAACAGGTACATAGTATTATAAAGGTATCATATGATAGTAATAAGTACAAACTAATACCAAATTATTTAAATTATTTTGAAAAAACACATAACGTATATCTCTGAATATCTCAATCTCTATTATATCTATCTAGCTGAATCAGTAGTTCTCTATTTAGAATTTAACAACGAAATACAAACATAATGCTTACATAAGCTAGTCTAACTTAATTTTTTTTTTTCAACATTTACCGTGCCATTAATGTAAATCCTAAGATTTACCAACGGAATGGTGGTAAGAGTTCGAATCGCAAACCTTTTGGGACATTTACCATTAGGAATTGGTAGATCTTAGGTTTTACTGGAATATCTTAGGATTTACTGCAGTTCGAGCTTTTACAGTAACATATATATATATAGATATACAAATACACAGTCGTATTTTAGTTTTTTACAAATTATAATTAAACGACAGTACTTAGAACGCTAATATTAACTAGGAATCAGCCCAGGGTATAACTTTATATAAAAAGAAAAAAAGTATTCTGGTACGATAAATTTTTTGACCAATTTCTCTGCCATATACATGGATCCATAAACACAGACTGACAGACGTCCAAGAATGATTGATTTTAATGTTATTATTTACTATGTTAAACAAAATAATTGTTCATAAAAAATACCATATGTGCTTGATAGATTGTTTAACTCGGTTTTAGTGCACTCATATTATCCTGCAAGTGTTATATTAGTGAGAAAAAAGTCATTCAAGTTTCGAAAGACTGGGTTTTTTGAAATGTCGAGAGTAGAGCACTGCGAGGCGTGCAAAAGTACAAGGAACATATAGGGTTAAAGTGGGGGCAAGATTTAACGTATTTTTTTGAGTGCTGGTATTTTGATTAAAACCGCCAGTTTCTAACGTTCCAAACCACATTCGAAGTTAGCCGCCCAGAGTGCGTGGAGTGCGTAAATTTGAATAATTTCTGCGTCGTGATTTTCTCGTAAAATCTTCAAGTGATTTAATCTTACCCCGTGACCCGTGTAGTGTAACTTTAATTACAAGATAGGTACGACTATAGTTAAATATTCCTATGTTTCATATATAGTATAGTTTTTTATTCTTAGTTACGAAACCACATCAAAATACGGCTATCTTTAGTCATTTAGGAAATATCTCAACTTTCATATTTACCCAAAAAAAAAAAATACGGGCTAAGATAAATTATACACCAGCTTCGATCTTACTCCGTTCCCAATGGCATAGAAAAATGCAGTTATTCTCAATCTTTAACTGGTAACAGGATATAAATATAAATTACCGAATATGCAGAGAAAAGTAAAAATTAAATAAATTAAAATTTGAAACTATCTTATCTATTTAAATTTTTACTTAAAATAAAATTTTAGTTCTGCAATTAAATAAAAAGGTATCTATACCTAATAAATATTTTAATAATTATGGTTGTATGTATATCGTGTAATAATACCTAATTATTTAATAATTGCAATTATTTTATTCAGTAACCATGCCTCGTAACTACGTCCGGATATAATCACGTGCAACATCCTATACCCAAGACGATGTGGCCGAAGGCGTAGAAAAAGTAAAAAGAAAGGTTTTGACATTTGGAGCAGCTAAATTTTTAAAAATCGTATTGCTACGCTTTTCAACCGAACAAAAATACCTGCGTTAAAAGTATTACATTAGATCGCCCTCCTGTCTTTGGTCGTGATATTGAGATTAGCCAATGGCCTTTAAGTTTTGGAAAAATGGGGTTTTGGGCTATCTAGAAAAGAAGTAATTTTTCTCGTGGAACGCTATATTACCCCATTTAAGGACGAAGTTCCAGGATCAGATTGGTATACTAAATTCTGAAAACGTCATGGAATTTCTCTGAAAACAACCTCGAATCGCTTGAACATTTCAGAAATAAACATACTGACCCGTATATTATTCCGAAAGAAGGGAACACTGTCGTCTCGAACATGGCACAGGCAAAGAAAATATCACTGTTTTAACGGCCGTCAATCCAATTCAAAAAGATTTATCTCTTAAATTTTATGATGGGATTCGTGGATAGCTTAAAACTGAGATGGCAAAAGTTTGAGAACGTCTGTTTCAATCTTTCCCCGTTGGGGTATAATTGGTATATAAAAAAACAAACAATTAGCTGTATCTTTGTTAAATATAGGTATTTTTTCACTTAAGTAAGATGTGAGTTTTCATGTCAATAAAAGCTATGGAATCCCCGTCACGATTTATCTTTATTTTTTTATTTACTTATTTTCTCTGCTTTGGAACAGATTTAACAATAGTTCATTGATATTATAGAAAAGTGTAGTTTTTGCTTGTTACTAATCAAAGCCATAAATTAGCATAGGTTAATATTTATTGTTCTACATGAAGTTCGAACACAACTCTGGTCATCTCATCAAAATACCGTTCAATCTTCCCCCCACAAGGTGATCCTCTTGGGCCGGCTATTTTTAGTCTCGCAATAAATTCTTGCATACAAAATTTAAAATCATATCTTAACGTCTGGTATCTTGACGATGGTAGTACTTTCAGATCTATCTAAGATTATATCAAATTTTAGTTCAATGGGTCTCTATGGTGAGAATATGGACACCAACCTTACAATAAAAAAATTAATACTTTAGCCCCAAATATAAAAATAAAAAATAAAAAATCACTATACCTCTTAGGGGCACCGATTTTCAAAGGTTTTGAAGAATACATTAACTCGACAATATCAAAATTTAAAGATCTTTCTCTCCGTCTTCTGGATATTACCGCACACTCAGCTCTGTTCATTTTAAAACTCCTTTTTATTCCCAAACTTACTTATGTACTTCGCTGTAGCCCTCTATGGAATCATTCAGTTTTAAACTACATACATTCTCTAAAAACTTAAGAGCGTGTGAATTATGTAAAATTGTACATAATATATACTGGCATACAAGAAGTTGCCACAGTAACATCTTAATATCTTAACATATATAAATTACGTGTCACGTTGTTTGTCCGCTATGGACTCCTAAACTACCGAACCGATATCAATCAAATTTGCACACCGTGTGTAGTTTGATCCAACTTAAAAGATAGGATAGCTTACATCTCAATTTATACCCGCAATATTATTTCATTGCAAAATATTTGTTTATTATTTGATAGTCACAATTCTAACAGATGGCGCCGTGTTGAAAGTACCAACGTTTCACATAAGCTACAATATAATGGCATAACCACCAAAAAAGCATGGTGGTCCCCATGACTGGTGTTCTCCTACCGTTTCCCTTGAATAGTTTGCTACTATGTAATATAACAAAAACCTTAGCCACAGCAACGCTTGGCCGGTCTGCTAGTACTTGTTATAAAAAGTATAGAGATGATAAAAATATCATATAGAAAAATATTGCATATAAATAAAACAATTTAAACAGCTTCAGTAAAACCATAAATTCTGATCTATCTCTCTTATCGACATAAGAAAGCTTTACAAAATGAAATATTATAACATTACTTAAAACTATTTTGACCTTGATTTTACCTCAAGAAAGCAATTAGAGAGCAATTTCATTGTCTACAAATGCTCCTCTGTCTTATTGAGATAATACTACTACCTTGAACCCTATATCTTATCCCTAGAGCTCCGTCTGTTACTTTAGGTCTCTTGCTGCAGACATCCCGTACTTATTTATATATATGCTACTGTAAAAGCTCGAACTGCAGTAAATCCTAAGATATTCCAGTACAACCTAAGATCTACCAATTCCTAATGGTAAATGTCCCAAAAGGTTTGCGATTCGAACTCTTACCACCATTCCGTTGGTAAATCTTAGGATTTACATTAATGGCACGGTAAATTTTGAAAAACAAAACATGACTAGCTTATGTAAGCATTATGTTTGTATTTCGTTGTTAAATTCCAAATAGAGAACTACTGATTCAGTTAGATAGATATGATAGAGATTAAGACTTTCAGAGATATACGTTATGTGTTTTTTCAAAATAATTTAAATAAGTTGGTATTAGTTTGTACTTATTACTATGATATGATACCTTTATAATACTATGTACCTGTTTTGTCTAATAGTACATTAAAGTAAATAATTAAGAATTACTCATTGTTTTATTCCTAAAACCAACATCTACCAGCTGACAGTGGTAAAACCTGGCATATACTGAATTCGAATGGTAAAAAAAGCTCGTAAAAATCGTCGTATTTTCAGAAATACTTACATTTACCAACTCATGTCGGTAAATCCTAAGACTTACACTTAAATATGTTAAATTTGTGAGGTCACATATCCTTGTATTTTTTTAGGGAATATACATTTTTTAGAACGTATGAATAAATATATTAATAAATAAAAGTAGTTAAAAATCCAATTAAAAGTTAAATAGTTTTAATAATTACATAGATATAATACAATACACGTGCCGATAAATTAATGAAGAAAGACAATTAAATGGCAGGAAATTAGAAAAGATAAAAAAATTAATTACCAAATATAAGTTTTAAATAATAGTGTTTTGTTAGAAAAATTTAAATATAATATAGGGGCTTATGTATACAACACATTTTGTATTGCGCCATGAGCAATAAAGTATTAGTTGTCCTTAATTTCCTACACACTCCTTGTAGGTAAACCCTTGATCACAACATATTATGCAACACCTAAATTCTTAATCAATTACTTTTAAACTTTTTTACAAAGTATAAGATAAGCAAATTGCTCCCGATTTAAGCAAATCCAGTACAATTAACTTATTGCTCAACCTCATATTCTAATGAAAGATACTGTCCGAGCTGCCCATACAAAACAATTATGGCGTAGAGTTTATATAGTGAATATAACAAATCTGAAACAATTCGGGGCAGCCCCCAGGAAGTGCACAAATTGTAATTGGAAAATCATAATCTAATAAGTGATATAAAATATACCACCATTTAACTATCTAATAATTGTTTTATCCTCATTGTGAACACACCGTTACTTATGAAATTTGTATATAATTCGAGAATTTCTATAGTTTAAGCACATCCAGCAAAATGTATTTGACGAACTACTTCCTTATTGCTTTTGTGCTTTGCGGGGCTCTTGGTAAGCATTTGTCTTTTAATTATTAATTTAAATTATAAATATAAATTATATGTGAATCGCAAAATATGTTGCCAATTATTTTGGTAAATATTTATGCCTCCCTTGATTTTTACGGAAGGTTAGGTATAGAAAGAAAAATAAGAACTAAACTAAATTTTTATTTCGGAAAGTCTCTATTGAGTTGCATATAAAAATGTTCTATAGTTTTAAGTTAGTAAGAAGCTAATAAAAAGGTAGAATTAGTAAAAATTATACTGAACCGAAACTACGTCATCTATCTATCTACTGTGCCAGTTTTCAATGTATCATTACATCGTCATGATCATTTACGATGTCGGTCGGTCACATCATGCTAAAGTTATTGGCTCAGATCAAGCCGTCTATATATCCTTATTTACAAACTTATTTTAATAACCTTTCATATTAACGTTAAACAAATTACTTTCGAGGAAATAAATGAAATTTTATAAAATATAATGTTCACTATTTTCATTTTAAAGCCGCAGAAATATCAGAGATCAATGAGCCCGAAGGCCGCGTCGTGGGTGGGTCAGACGCACCAGATGGGGCTGTGCCATACATAATATCTCTACAGCGTTCAGATTATAATAACATCGCAACCTGTGGTGGTGCCATCATTGCTGACCAATGGATCCTCACTGCAGCACAATGTGTCCGAGAGTAAGCCTAGGATTCGATTATGAGTATTTTTAAATAAATTTATATTAACTGTTTTAGTAAATTATCTAAAAAATATTGACTATCTATCGAATTAAATTATTTCTATTAAAGTAAAAATATTTTTCAGCGTATCGCCAAAAGATTTAAGCGTTTTGGCAGGAACAAACAGCATAACGTCTGGAGGTACCAGATACAAAGTTGACAAAATTGTAAAACATGAAAAATATACCGCAAGACCGAATGTTAATGATATTGCACTGTTGAGAACCACAAAGAAGATTGAATTTACCGAAAAAGTTAAAGCTATCGAAATAGCCACGGAAGATCCCAAACCAGGAGACAAGTGTAAATTATCTGGATGGGGATACCACGACGTAAGTATATTCTTAAAACATAATTTCTCTCTATACATGACGAAAAAAATTTAACCAAACGGCTTATATAACTGGATAAATAAACCTTTTATCATGGTAACGGCACAAACTTCGGGTCAAGGATTCAGCTACTGAAGTATTTCCTAACTAATACCACCGAATGTACCAATTCTTAAAAGGTTGGCAACGCATCCGTGAGTGTCCATGGGTAGCGGTATCACTTAACATCAGGGGACCCTCCTGCCCGTTTCCCAACTGTTATATAAAAAAATATGATTTATAAAAGTTCAAATTGTAATTAATCAAATTTTTCCAGCAAAGGGGAAGACGCAGTCACGACAAATTGCAATGGTTGGACGTAAAAATTATATCCGAGGAAGACTGTAAAGCTAATGAAATATTAAAACGCGCTGAAAAGAATTTCCCTATTACTGAAAGCCACATCTGTACTCTTAACAAGAAAGGCGAAGGTACTTGCAAAGTAAGTAATTATTGTTATCAGGTCCCGCAAAGTCGTACAAGACTAAAATCCTATTCGATCCTATAACTACGTTGTGGGTGAAAATAGAAATGTAACCGAGCAGACATTGTATACCTACCTATTTGAAATATTTTGTATATTCGGTCCCAAAATTCTAAGGGCTACACAACCACACCTCAACCACACCACGTGGCTGGGCGTATATGATACCGACCACATCGCAACCACAATGCCACCACCAGCGGCACTGCGAACTAGTGGCCGACCTCCCCCGGTTTATTCATTCTGCGTTCGACTAAGGTGACAAAGTTTCCTCTTCGAACTCAGTCAACTCCAGCATTCATAGCGGAAACACGTTCCGCAACTGTGCACACGACGCATCGCAACTACTGGCGACAATGCAACCACATCGACATTTTGTCGGTACCACAACGCTACTACAAAAAGCTGCAGCGACACTATTTACACGTAACCACTGCTTCACAGCATTTTGTCGTTGCGACGTGGTGTGGTTGTGGTACGTGTGAAACAGTCCTTAATCATACACTGCATAAATAAGCAAGTCAATCTATTTACAGTCAAAATCTGTTGTAACGACAACGAAGGGACTACTCATATTTGGTCGTAAAAACCGATGGTCGTAACAGCCGATGACGTAGTTATTAAGTACCTAATACAATAGAAGTCAGCCGGGACCTTTGAATTTGGTCAATATAACCGGTATGTTGTTCGGATGTCGTCGTAAACGGTTTTGACTGTATTTAAAACATACATGATTTTCATGTGATATGGTCACTATAAGATGTTGCAAGGTTAGCTAATTACGTAATTACTTAAAGCCCCCAGTACACAATGGCCTGTGATGGGCCACGCTTTGCAATGCACAATTGTAGGCCACTATCACTTGGTGTTCACACAATGGCGCATGCCTCATTGCTGCCTGGCAAACCACTTGTAATGGACGTCGAAGTAATTACGGCTGTTGCAGGCGGCTATTTATTTGTATACTGTTTACAAGTATTACAGAAGTGTGTACCGTCACAAAGTTATAAAAAAGAAATGGCGAAAAAGGCGATGGTGGATGCTGACCATTCATCGAAACAGTTTTACAAATTCTAGTGCTAGAACAAATTCTAGTTCTAGCACGAAACACAAAAGTGTACTATCCCGGTCAGCGGCCGGTGACGAACTAAACAATGGCCGATTGTGTAAACACCACAGGCCACGCTACGCCACGATTCCTTTGAAGTGTGCCCAAAAAACCGACAACTCCCCGATTGCGCGCCACGATTGACAATTATTGTCCGCCATCATATACCATTACCCCCTGTACACAATGGCGATGGCCTGTAGTGGGCCCGCATGGGCCATTGTGTACTGGGGCCTTAAGATAGAAAATCCCTCAAGTAGGGACTGAACAATTAACCGACTTTACTGTAGGACTGTTTTTGTTTTGTTGTTTTACAAATTGAGTTTTTCATGGCTCAATCTTAATAAATGTCCCTACATAATTACCTGCTTCATCTTAACAGAGTCAGATATATATCTTGGTTCGATTTCTTACCCTACAATCGACTTTCTGTCTATGTGCGCATAAGACTCGCTCGCACGTCGAAGGAAAACATCGTGAGGAAACCGGCATGCCTTAGACCCAAAAAGTCGACTGTGTTTAACCATTTCAGGCGGGAAGGTTGATTACCTACTTGCCTATTACAAGTGACCACGGAACAGATACATAAATCGATATAAACTATAAATATATACACATACCAAGAGTTTTTTTACGCCAGCTTTTTCTCTCGGCCTACACCCTAATAAACTTATTTTATATTATGTAACTCAGAGAATATTTCAAGGATAATCTGGAAATCGGACCTTTTAAGTTTATTCGTTGTAATGTTTGGAATTTCCACGTTTCACTCTTTCTTAAACAAAGATCTTACTAAACACTTTTCAGGGTGATTCTGGTGGATCCTTGGCGTGCAACAACAAATCTGCTGCTATCGTCTCATTTAACGTTCCGTGTGCTCGTGGAGTGCCTGATGTCTACACGAGAACCACCAGCTACTCCAAGTGGATTAAGGACAACATGGAGGCTAATAAGCCCTAATTAAGTCCCGACAATTGATGTTTTAGAATTATTTCTTAATATCAATAAATGTTATGTTATCCTAAATGTAATGTTATTTCTATAATATAATGATTGCCAAAGTGTGTACTATCTATATATTTATTTCAAATGCGAGAACAAATTCTTTATTATTAGTATCCTGAATGGGAAATTCCATCTTCCACCACAAAAACAACTCTTTTTAAGACACTTCTTGCCGCGTGGTTTACCTTTTATGGAACCAGCTGTTATTTCAGGTATTTCCAAACCCTTAGGACTTCTTCGTGGATCTTCAGGAGAAGATCGAACAACTACCTAAAAGGCCGCCAGGAAAGTGCTCTCTAATTGCTTTCTTTGGGTAAAATCAAGGGCAAAATAGTTTTTGAGTAATCTTATATTTCATTTTGTAAAGCTTTAATGTCGATAAGAGAGATAAATCATAATTTACGGTTTTACTGAAGCTGTTTAAATTGTTTCATTTATATTAATAAAATGCAATATTTTTCTATATGACATTTTTATCAACTATATTTTTTATAACAAGTATGGCATGTATATTACTAAGGCAACTTCTTGTATGCCAGTAGGTATATATGTTACCGTAAAATTGTAAACACCGTTAGATTGTAATGTATCGAAGTGAAACCGTCAAATTGTGAAACGCATCGCACCTCGCGCGCTGATTGGTTGAACGGAATATGCCCCGCGCCACCATATTTGTTTGTTAATTCGTTTGTTGTCGAATGTAAATTGATTGTTTTGATGAATGTAAATTGATGTCGTGTTAAAAGTAACTCACAGCTTTAGAATTAGTTATATGAAGTTTTTAGAGAATGTATGTATGTAAATCTTTAAACCCAATTATAAGCCAAGCTCTTTTAATAGAGCCATACAATGGTTTCCTTATCATATCACACCGTAAGTAAAATCTGAGGAACAAAGAAGCAACATAATTTCTCTCTATACATGACTCAGATAATTTGCGATAAACTCAATAAGTTTCATCGTCGGACGTCGAGGCAGATCACGAAATTTCACCCGCATCACCACTATGTGCAAATCCATTGTATTTTTACTTCATACAATTTGTTGTTTGTCGTAAAAGCGAATTAAAAAAATGTGACCAAACGGCTTAATATATAACTGGATAAATAAACCTTTTATTATGGTAGCGGTATAAACTTCGGGTCATATTTGGCAACGAACCAGCTACCCACTAAGTATTTCCGAACTAATTCAACCGAATGTATCAATTCTTAAAAGGCTGGCAACGCACTTGTGAGTGGGGTGACCCTCCTACCCGTTTCCCATCTGTTATATAAAAAAAATATGATTTATAAAAGTTTTTGCAGCTTCGAGTTTTGATAAGTTCAAATAGTTATAAATCAAATTTTTCCAGAAAAATCAAAATAACAGTCCCGACAAATTGCAATGGTTGGACGTAAAAATTATATCCGAGAAAGACTGTAAAACTGATTATTTAAAGCACTATGAAAAGAGTAACCCTGTTACTGAAAACCACATATGTGCTTTTAACAAGGACGGCGAAGGTACATGCCAAGTAAGTATCTTGTATTATTGTTATCAGGTCCCGCCAAGTCGTGTAAACAAGTCCAAAATGTAATGTAATGTCGTGGTGGGTAAAAATAGAAGCCTAACCGAGCAGACATTGTAGAAGCACGGTATATTTGAAATACATATTTTGCATTTTCGGTCCTATTTTCCAAATACACCTACTGCATAAATAAGTCAAGTTAATCTATTTACAATTCAAAATCTGTTATAACGACATCGAAGAGACTACTCATATTTGGTCGTAAAAACCGATAGTCGAACAGCCGATGACGTTGTTATTAAGTACCTAATACAATAGTATTTAGCCGGGACCTTTGATTTTAGTCAATATAACCGGTATGTTGTTCTAAACGATGTCGTCGTAAACGGTTTTGGCTGTATTTAAAACATACAATGGTGATATCTGGTGATATGGTCACTATAAGGTGTTGTTAGGTTAGCTAATTACGTAATTACTTAAGACAGAAGGTCAAGTAGGGACTGAATAAATAACCGACTTGGTATTACGTGAATCTCACAACTTTTTATGGTAGAACTGCGTTGCAAATTTTTTTTACAAGTTAAGTTTTTCATGGCATTTTTATTATTATTACTCCATTCTTAGACATGGCTTATATGAATGACTAAAAAATTTTCGAGTCCCAACATAATTACCTGTTTCGTCTACAAATACGCTCGGACTTTTTCTTTCAAATACCTTGGTTAGATTCTTTACCCTACAATAGACTTTCTGTCTATGTGCGCATTTAAGCCTCGGCTCCGGTTGATCACCTACTTGCCTATTAGAAGTGATCACGGAACAGATACAGAAATGAGGCCCAGACCTAAAAGGTTATATATATATTACCCCGGCTTTTTCTCTCAGCTCGGCTTTCTTCTTTGCCGATGAGTAGGGATGTCTACCGATACAAATTTAATGGCGTGGAATAAGTGATACCTGTATCTTATATTCCATAATAAACATATTTAATTTTATGTAACTCAGAGATAATATTCCAAGGACAATCTGGAAATCGCACCTTTTAAGTTTATTCGTTGTGATGTTTGGAATTTCCACGTTTCACTCTCTCTTAAACAAAGATCTTACTGAACACTTTTCAGGGTGATTCTGGTGGATCCTTGGCGTGCAACAACAAATCTGCTGGTGTCTTCTCATGGAACATTCCGTGTGCTCGTGGACAACCTGATGTCTTCACGAGAACCACCAAGTACTCCAAGTGGATTAAGGACAACATGGAGGCTAATAAGTCCTAATTAAGTCAAAGTCAAATCATTTATTTAGACCATCTAAAATTGCACTTTTGAACGTCAAAAAAAATACAAAGAAGATTCTAGTTGTCCCGACAGTTGATGTTTTACAATGATTTCTTATTATCAATAAATGCACCAGCAAATAAATAATTTTTCATTTCAAATGCGAGTACAACTTTTATATTATTACTGTCCTTTAGGCTTTTAAAAGTTTTGGCCTAAATAGGTGTACCTAAGCTAATATATTTATTTTCTTTAGATGTGTCTTTACTAAAACATCATGGAACATTTCGATCTAGCCTGACTTAAGACTATTGAGTAATTTAAATCAAATCAAATCAAATCAAATCAAAATACGTTTATTCAATTTAGATGCTTCTTAGAGCATGCTTATGAATGTCAACAACGTTTACAAAATTCACGAAAGAGCAGGACTACGCCATCCGTTCGCAAAACTACCAGGAGGCCTTGTTCTGAGAAGAACGGGCAAGAAACTCAGCAAGTTTTGCCCTCCCTTTACATTACAATTATTCAAAGGAAAATGTCATAAACCACAACGTCATTAAAGTTACATAAGTAAAAAAAAAATAAAAATCTGTTCTGTGATTTACCACATTCACCATTACACACATATTAGAACTATTGCCAAGCATTTTTATCTTCCAGGTAGTCATTGACTGTGTAGTAACCTTTACACATTAAGGTTTTTTTGATATGTGTTTTGAATCTTTTTAAAGGCAGTTCCAATATTTCACTAGGAATCATGTTATAGCAGCGTATACTTAGGCCCATAAATGAAGTATTTATTTTCTGCAACCTGTAAGACGGCTGGAAAAGTTTTCCCTTATTTCTTGTATTCCTATTGTGAATATCGCTATTCTTTAAAAGAGAACTAATATTACTACGCACAAAAATGATACAGTTGTAAATATATTGGGAAGGTACCGTCAAAATATCGATTTTCTTGAACAAATTTCTAAGTGAAGTGCCTGGTTTCAAGCAATAAATTGACCTAATAGCACGTTTTTGCAAGATAAAAATAGATTGTATATCTGCTGCTTTGCCCCATAAAAGAATTCCATACGACATAACGCTGTGAAAGTAACTAAAATATACTATTCTGGCAGTTTCCTCGTCTGTGAGTTGCCTAATTTTCCTAATAGCGTATGCCGCAGAACTAAGCTTGTCAGAAAGTTTAGTGATATGCTGACTCCATTGAAGTTTTAGTAAAGTAGGTTAGACTCCATTGAAGTCTAACCTACTTTACTAATAAGGATATATTATGATTCGAGTGGGGTCGAGGTGATCTTGACTTTTGGACAGCGCGTTCGGGGGAACGCGACAGAGTTCTTTTTGAGGATTCGGAAAAGCATTGCGGTGAAGAGATGTTAGACCGAATTGGGTCTAAGAGTTTTGTTCTTTATAATGATTTGAAGTTGAAGTTGACGCCTGGTAGATTACTATCACCAGCTTTGTAGTACCGAAGACCCCAAAGCTGGTGCCTCCTTCGCTGAACGAATTAGTATCGTAATCCAGGGAGGAAATGTCAGCCTTAAATGTAAACTGTTACAGGGTCCAAACATTTTAACACTGGCGGCATTATTTGCAAGAATATGGCACAAAAATGTTATGGTGGTACAATCTAAAGTCCGCATATTCTGCCACACATGACGTGCAAATTTGTCTTAAAAGGTCACATCATCCTTATAAAAATACACAAATTATATAAATAATAATTATAAAAATATATTGTTACGTTATCAAATTAATATTTTAATGAATCAGGCAAATGATTATTAATATAATAATACTTTTTTTTTAAAGTAGTACATTAAGTCGATGTATCATAAACTCTAGTAGCTAAAGACAATTAAATGGCAGGAAATTAGAAAAATTAAAAAAATTAATTACCAAATATAAGTTTCTGTTGTTTTGTTAGAACAATTTAAATATAATATAGGGGCTTATGTAAACAACACATTTTGTATTGCGCCATGAGCAATAAAGTATTAGTTATCCTTAATTTCCTACACACTCCTTGTGGGTAAACCCTTGATCACAACATATTATGCAACACCTAAATTCTTAATCAATTACTTTTAAACTTTTTTACAAAGTATAAGATAAGCACATTGCTCCCGATTTAAGCAAATCCAGTACAATTAACTTATTGCTCAACCTCATAATATTCTAATGAAAGATACTGTCCGAGCTGCCCATACAAAACAATTATGGCGTAGAGTTTATATAGTGAACTAGCTGATCCGGCTGAAATAGGGGTTGATCGTAGAGGGGTGAAAGTTAGGGGTTGTATGTATTTTTTAATGCTGTATCATAAAAAAATAGAAATTAAAAATGTTGTCTAAAAAATAAAAATAAAAATTTAGGGGTGGACTACCCTTAACATCTGGCGGGCTGATTTGTGAATCTAAACCATTCCCAGATCCCCTTGAAGACACACAAAAAATTTCATCAAAATTGGTCCAGTCGTTTAGGAGGAGTTCAGTCACATACACACGCACACAAGAAATATATATATTAAGATATAACAAATCTGAAACAATTCGGGGCAGGAAATGCACATATTGTAATTGGAAAATCATAATCTAATAAGTGATATAAAATATACCACCATTTAAACATCAAATAATTATTTTATCCTTATTTTAAACACAACGTTACTTATGAAATTTGTATATAATTCGAGAATTTCTATAGTTCAAGCACATCCAGCAAAATGTATTTGACGAACTACTTCCTTATTGCTTTTGTGCTTTGCGGGGCTCTTGGTAAGCATTTGTCTTTTAATTAATAAATTAAATTATAAATATAAATTATATGTGAATCGCAAAATATGTTGCCTGTTGTATGTTGTTGTATTTTGGTAAATATTTAAACCTCCCTTGATTTCTACGGAAGGTTAGGTATAGAAAGAAAAATAAGAACTAAACTAAATTTTTATTTCGGAAAGTCTCTATGGGGTTGCATATAAAAATGTTCTATAGTTTTATGTTAGTAAGAAGCTAATAAAAAGGTAGAATTAGTAAAAATTATATTGAAGCGAAACACAGATAGCTGGGGCAGCGAGTAAGTAATAATTGTCTACTATGCCAGTTTTCACTGTATCATTACATCATTGTGATCATACGATGTCGGTCGGTCACATCATGCTAAAGTTATTGGCTGAGATCAAGCCATCTATATATCCTTATTTATAACCTTATTTTAATAACCTTTTATATTAACGTTAAACAAATTACTTTCGAGGAAATAAATGAAATTTTATAAAATATAATTTTCACTATTTTCATTTTAAAGCCGCAGAAATATCAGAGATCAATGAGCCCGAAGGCCGCGGGTGGGACAGACGCACCAGATGGGGCTGTGCCATACATAGTATCTCTACAGCGTTCAAATTATAATAACTTCCCATTCTGTGGTGGCGCCATCATTGCTGACAGATGGATCCTCACTGCAGCACATTGCCTCCAAAGGTAAGCGTAGGATTCGATTATGAATATTTTGTAATAAATTTATATTAACTGTTTAAGTATATTATAGAATAAATATTGACTATCTTTCGAATTAAATTATTTCTATAGATGTAAAAATATTTTTCAGCGTATCGGCAAAAGATTTAAGCGTTTTGGCAGGAACAAACAGCATAAAGTCTGGAGGTACCAGATACAAAGTTGACAAAATTGTAATTCATGAAAAATTTACCGCAGAAAAGAATCTTTATGATATTGCTCTATTTATCATGGTAACGGCACAAACTTCGGGTCAAGGATTCAGCTACTGAAGTATTTCCTAACGAATACAACCGAATGTACCAATTCTTAAAAGGTTGGCCTCGCATCCGTGAGTGTCCATGGGTAGCGGTATCACTTAACATCAGGTGACCCTCCTACCCGTTTCCCACCTGTTATATATTTATTTATTTATTTCGTAATCCTACAGCTAACATAAATTATATATGATAATAAACAGTTACACTGAAAATATAGCCAGAGATGGAATACATAATACATTTTACTACAAAAAGGTTCATAATTTTACAAAATCAAACAAACAAAAAACAAAATTATTCAATACTTTCAACTAAATAATACCTAATTTGGCTGTGTTGTGTGATGGTGTGAAAGTGAGGGTAAGTACGTGAAGGTGTGTATGTGTGGTATGCTCATGATGCAGGTGATTTTGCGCTATGGATATTCTTAATACTCCTTTTAATCATATTCCGCGACAGCTTAAACAGGTCAAGGCTTAAATATTGGTCGTTGTATGTCCGGGCTGCGCGATACAAAACTGAGTTTTTTGCATAGTTAGTGTTAATGTGAGGAACATGAAACAAAGCACGATTACGAGTCTGGAAGGCAGGAACAAGGAAGGGCAATTTTTCAAGAAGGGAGCTGCAATTAATTTTATTTGCGATGATGTCAAGTAGTAGCAATAGATCATATTGTTTTCGTCGAGAGTCTACAGTATTAATTTTAAAATGTTCATACGCGTCATTATATGTATGTATTAAACTTATTGTAGGTCTTATAGGAGATAAATTTTATGAAGTCTTTTTGGATCTTTTCAATTTTTTCTTTGTGTACAGTGTAACTAGGTGACCAAACCGAGCAACCATATTCGAGAATACTTCTTACGTATGTATAGTATAGCACTTTCATACAGTCGACATCATGAAAATGTTCACTAACACGTCTTACAAAACCAAGCTGCTTATAGGCCTTGTCAACTATTGTGTCAATATGGTTATTATACGTCATTTTATAGTCTAACCATATACCTAAGTCACGAACACAATCTACTTCTTTTACGGATTTGTTATTAATATGATAGCTAAAGTTAATTTTGTTTTTTTTTCTGGTGAATGTTATTTTGACACATTTAGAAGTATTAACCGATATTCGATTTTGTCTATAATAATTGGAAAGGTTATTTAAGTCGGCCTGAATTTTGTGACAGTCTCTATCTTTGTTTATTTTTAAATATATCTTTTTATCATCAGCGAACATAAGGTAATTTGAATCTTTAATGCTACTATTTATGTCATAAAGATATGCATTTTATAACAGGGGACCCAATATAGATCCTTGAGGAACTCCAGAACTTATACGAACAAAGTCACTTCTAGCACTGCCAACCGCAACCGCCTGTCTACGATTTGTTATATATGAACAAAACCAGCGATGAAGGTCACCACGTATCCCTAGAAGTTGGAGCTTATGTAATAGAATGGTGTGATCCACTCTGTCGAAAGCCTTCTCAAAGTCTGTGTATATTACATCAACCTGTGCACCACCATCCATACTTTGCAGTACATAGTTCGTAAACACGGTTAAGTTGGTTATCGTAGAACGTTTATTGATAAAACCATGCTGTTCATCGGGAAGTGAATTACTTATTATATTGTGGATGGCTTTATAAATTATCTTTTCAAAGACTTTACTGAAAGTATTAAGTATCGATATTGGGCGATAATTTTCAATACTCAACCGCGAGCCACTCTTATGGATAGGTATTATTTTAGCTATCTTCCATACATCAGGATAAATGCCAAATGTGTTCACGGATAAGTTCTGTATTATGTACAGTGGTTCTGTAATAGCTTGAGCGCATTTTTTTATAAAAATAGATGGTATACCGTCATACCCAGCTCCTTTTTCCGCATTTAATGAATTTAGTATCTTCAATATATTAAATTTGGTTATATGTATTTAGTTTACATATAATGTTGCCGGTTACTTCCGTATTAGTCTGCAGAATTTCATGGTATGAAGGTGCTGCTTGTTGAAATACGCTCTCAAAGAAAGTACTGAATCCCGTGCATGCTTACGATTCGTTATTATATATATTGCTATTGTAATCTATTTGGATAGCCAATACGATATAATTCGTAAGGATTTTAAAAATGACCAGATTTTCTTTGGATCTTTCTTTAACGATGTTTGTATTTTTTGCATATATAAATTAAAACATTTTTTTTGGATTGCCTTCTGTCTCGCACGAAGTAAAGAAAACTCATCGTATCTTGTGGGTTTCCTCTTGCTTTCCATCGAGAGTGAGCGGTTCGTTTGTCGCGTATTATGGTGTATGAGCGACTTAGTATACCAGACCGGATATTTGTTATAAGCATAAAAGGTAGTCTTAGGCACATACTGATCAATTCCACGGTGGAGGATTGAATAAAATTTCTGCACAATTATGTCAATGGTGTCGCATCTTAGAGAGTCATTCCAGTCTATACCGTTAAGATATTCATTTAATTTATCGTAGTTAGCCTTATCTCCTTTTTTAATTTAATACTAGGCGTCATCAATTCCGACACTTTTAGTTCCAGGCATGGATGGCTTGGGTCTTTTTTAACGAGATAACTGCAAGATTTAGACACCTCTATGTATGTGTCAGAGGAGTTTTTATGCAAATTGAACTGACTGAAGTCAAGACTACTGCATGACTCAACAAACTTTGCTCCCGCATTTTGTAGGTTTATAGTACCACGTCTGAGGAAGGTGGGATCAAAGGTTGGAGACCAGCCTATGTGGGGTAGATTGAAATCGCCAGCTATGATATAATGATCATTTGGGTGTAATGACAAAATATTTAGGAGAAAGTCTGTAAACGCTGTAAGTCTTACAGACTGCAAATCGTCAGGTGGTATGTATACAATACATATATGTAGGTCGCGTTGGTCGCGCGACGCGAGCGCCCTGGCGGGAATAGTCAACCAGGTACACTCAACGCCGTCGCACGTCCACTCGGCCATCTCTTGCGCATGCAGTGACCTTTTCGTACATACCATAACACCGCCGCCCGACGTTTTAGTAGAATTTTTAGAATTCCGATCGAGACGGAGGACATCATATCGGTCATCACATAATTCAGTATTGTAAAAGCCAGAAGTTAACCAAGTCTCGGTGATTAGAATAATATCGAAGTCGTTCATGAGTATGTTCTGTTTTAATCTAATGTTTTTGTGCGCAATCCACGGACATTTTGATTAAACAAACTTAGGTTATTTTTAATCATTGTTACTGTGTGAGAAGGTATAATAGTGTAAGCATATATTTATATATAGTACTAGTGATGATGACCCGTGATGTTTAAGCACAGAAATTTGAGGTTTTAACCGGCGCAAATATTTGCATTTTTAATAACATTAAATATCCATAGGCAGGTGTGTAAGTTGTATTTGTGTAGCAGAGCGTTTTTATGAGTAGGTATATTGATCGTATGATTTTGTGTGTGTGGATAGTGTTTTTGAATGCTCAAATTAGGTAGTGTGGCTTTATACAATTTAATATGTTTTGAGTAATATAAGCACTTATTATTAGAACTTATTATAACTAACAGATTTTCTCCAAATCGCGCCTGAAGTTTATTGTTATAACAGGATTCCTCGTTCCGGCGTAAAAAAATGCAACAGTTGTGAACCCACACGAATTTGAAGCCTTTTTTGACGTGACAACGTCTTATAATTCGATGGAGCCGGCTGCACGCACGAAAAAACATGACTCATGCGGCGTTACCTTGCTCTGAGGCGTTACCTCGCTCTGAGGCGTTACCTCGCTCTGAGGCGTTACCTCGCTCTGAGGCGTTCCATTTAAAATTGACATAATTGTATTTATGCGTACAAATAAATGTAACTTGATCAATTCAATTGTGATTTCCATTTACCTCCTTCTCTATATCCATACAAAATACCTATAAAACATTTTTTTTTTTTTTTTTTAAATGCAACCATCCCATCAATATTTTTTTATGACGTTGTCACGTTCAACTATCGTCAGTAAACCGACTTTACAGACAACCGATTTTTTTTGCAGCAAGAGCCTTCGCCTCTTTCAAAATTTGCTTGTTTTCTGGGGTCAAATGCTCATTGACAAAGAACTTTTTCGATTCCCCTGATAATCCTATATCCAGTGTTTGAATGCCTCGCCTTCGACGTAAGCTAGATAAAATTTCATCCTTAATATCACGTGATTTTAGGCGCACTACGATTGTCTTTGGTTTACCAGAAACAGACTGTTTCGGCTGAACGAGATTAGCATATTCGATGTGTTCATCCTGCAATACGACGTTTGCATGCTTTGCTATTGTTTTTATTAAGGCGCGTGTTGATTCATTCTTGGTTTGTGGCAGCCCAACAATCTCTAAGTTGTTCATTCTGTTCCACTGTTGTTGCTTATTTATTTGACATCGCAGTTCGTCTATAACAGAATTATTGTTTTGAATATCATTCTTCAACTGATTTACTTCCTCTCTTAGACACTCAGTTTTCTTCAAGAAGGGGTTGATGAAAGAATTAATCTCTTCCCTGATCTCGACAAAGAGAGACATTTTCAGTGATTCGAAGTGACCTAGTTTGGAATCAATAGCCTGGTTAATACCCTCAGTGATTAACTTTTGCAAATCGTCCTTCGATACGAAGCGGTCACAAAGTCCTGTATCCTTTTTATTGCGTCGTGTCGCTGCTGCTTAAACTTTGTCAGGAGAGGTACTCTGGCCGCGATGTTCTCTGCGTGAACAAGGCGGACACGTCCAGGAATCGATGTCTACATCAGACGTTATATTCGCACACTTATTGTGACACCCTCTAAAGCATTTCGTACATCTGATTTGCTTGCTTATATCTAGATCCCTGGAGCAAGCAATACACGTAGGCATTATGAAATATAGCTATGATTATTCAAATGTAGATCGATAAAAAAAGAAAAACAAAATATATGTTATTAGACGTAATATTCGGATGGTAATTATGTATGCGTCAGGTTCGATCCACAGCAACCAGGTGCACGATGCTCTCAACAACTTGCTAAGTATATAAATTATATAAAAAAAATATGATTTATAAAAGTTCAAATTGTAATAAATCAAATTTTTCCAGCAAAGGGGAAGACGCCCTTCCGACAAATTGCAATGGTTGGATGTAAAAATTATATCCGAGAAAGACTGTAAAGCTTCTAAAGTATTAAAACGCTTTGAAAAGAGTTTATATATTACTGAAAACCACATCTGTACTCTTAACAAGAAAGGCGAAGGTGCTTGCAGAGTAAGTAATTATTGTTATCAGATCCCGCCAAGTCGTGAAAGCAATACTAAAATCCTATTCGACGCTATAACTACGTTGTGGGTGAAAACAGAAACGTAACGAGCCGACATTGTATATTTGAAATATTTTGTATTTTCGGTCCCAAAATTCTAAATCATACACTGCATAAATAAGCAAGTCAATCTATTTACAGTCAAAATCTGTAATAACGACATCGAAGGGACTACTCATATTTGGTCGTAAAAACCGATAGTCGTAACAGCCGATGACGTTGTTATTAAGAACCTAATACACATATAATAAAACGGTCACTATAACATGTTGTTAGGTTAGCTAATTACGTAATTACTTAAGATAGAAAGTCCCACAAGTAGGGACTGCAAAATTAACCGACTTTACTGTAGGACTGTTTTTGTTTTGTTTTTTTACAAGTTGAGGTTTTCATGGCACATTTAATATTATTACTCAATTTTAAGAAATGTCCCTACATAATTACCTGCTTCATCTTAACATAATCAGATATATATCTTGGTTCGATTCTTACCCTACAATGGGCATTCTGTCTATGTGCGCATTTAAGACTCGCTCGTACGGCGAAGGAAAACATCGTGAGGAAACCAGCATGCCTTAGACCCAAAAAGTCGAATGTGTGAAATCATTTCAGGCGGGAAGGTTGATCATCTACTTGCCTATTACAAGTGATCACGGAACAAATACAGAAATCGATATAAACTATAAATATATACACATACCAAGAGTTTTCTTACGCCGACTTTTTCTCTCGGGATGTCTACCGATAAAAATTTAAGGTTATTCGTTTTAATGTTTGGAATTTCCACGTTTCACTCTTTCTTAAACAAAGATCTTACTCTAATGAACACTTTTCAGGGTGATTCTGGTGGATCCTTGGCGTGCAACAACAAATCTACTGGTATCGTCTCATGGTTCATTCCGTGTGGTCGTGGACATCCTGATATCTTCACGAGAACCACCAGCTACTCCAAGTGGATTAAGGACAACATGGAGGCTAATAAGCCCTAATTAGGTCCCGACAATTATTGATGTTTTAAAATGATTCCTTAGTATCAATAAATGCACCAACAAATAAATAATTTTTCATTTCAAATGCGAGTACAAGGTTTATATTATTACTATCCTTTAGGCTTTACAAAAGTTTTTGTCAAAGTAGGTTTACCTAATATATTATTTTATTTTATTTTATACATGTGTCTTTACTACGACATCATGGAACATATCGATCTAGCCTAACTTAAGACCTTTAAGTGATTTAAATCTAACCTAATTTACTAATAAGGATATATGCCTCGAGTGGGGTCGAGGCGCCATCTTGACTTATGTTCAGTGCGTTCGGGGGAACGCGACATAGTTCTTTTTACATTGTGGTGAATAGAGGTTAAGGTCTAAGAGATCTGCGCTTGATAGTGATAGTAAGACTGGTACCTTGAACCCGCCTCGAAAGTGTGTACCAAATATATTCTTGTCTTTAGTGCTCGCACTTTACCCACATAACGCCCACTAAACCCACTAATGACGATACTATCGAAGAAGGAGAATCAATTAAGACATAAAATTAGTATTTTTCGTATTCAGCAATATTTAGTAACAATCTGAAGAAAAAAAAGTATGAAACTACAAGTTCCAACTTGGTTTTATTTATAAACCTACATAAAATAATTTTAATTAAATCTGTTTAGCCATTTGGACACAATAATATTTTTTTTGTGTTTTAGATAAAACGTAGTATTGTATATAGTAAAAAAACTATGATAAGTTCCCACTGACAATGTTTACAAGAGACGTTGCCGTTTTGTGTTATGCTCATGTGCGAAAGGAAGGTAAATATCATCTGGTAGAAGGCCTGGTGAAAGGACCCTGCTCCGGTCATCCCCTGCCCTACATGTACTTACATTTTGACCTCTCAAGTCTCAGTCGATTTGTCGCTGTGACTGAAATTGGTATAAAATATACGGCTTACATATGACGTGCAAATTTGTCTTAAAAGGTAGAATTTTACATAGCAGTTATATAGTAAATTCTTATATGTATTATTTTATCACAACATCATCCTTAAAAAAAAATACACAAATTACATAAATATATTGTTACGTTATCAAATTAATATTTTAATGTATCAAGCAAATCATTTTATTAATCTAATTTTTTTTTTCAAAAACTAGTAGGTACATTAAGTCGATGTTATAAAAACTGTAGTAAGGAGATTTGAATGTTTCTGGTAAATTATTATAAACCTTGATTGCCGTACACAGTTTATTTCAAATATCATTTAATTTGAACCAATTGCTTAAGAATTATAACTAGTCAAATAACTTAATTTGGTCACTCCCAGACTGACTGACCAATCATCAAAATTCTAAGGCACTTCTAGCTGACATAGAAGCTTCAAATTTACAATATGTAATTATATATTTTCAAAAATATTTTTTAAACATTAAAAATCTGTTATTGCGACATCGAAGGGGTCGTAAAACCGATAACGTTGTTATTAAGTACCTAATACAATAGAATAAAAGGGACCTTTGACTTTCAATTTAACCGATATGTTGTTCTAAACAGTTTAGTAAGTTTTTTGTTAATACATCATCGCAACCCCACTGCCACTAATTTTATGTTAAGTTTTAAACTATTAAAGCCACTCAATAGACACGATAGCTAATGACAAATTGAAAGCCGCCCGCGCGGTAATGAAAAGTCAAAATCTGATTATTGTGAAAAGCCGCTTTCACCGGGAAAGGCGTGGTCGTTGAGCTTACGTCCTGCCCTTCAGGCGATTGACCTTCCCCATTTACTTTTTTATGTTTTTAGTTTAAGTTATTGTTTTATTTTGTAGTTTAATTTTTTGCCTTGATAGATTGCTAACGTTCTAATTTAATGTGTATGTGTGTTAAATTTGTGATGTCATATATTCTTGTATTTTTTTAGGAATACACATTTTTTAGAACGTATAAATAAATAAATGTAGTTAAAACTCCAATTACAAGTTTAATAATTTTAAAAATTACATAGATATAATACCAATACACGTACCGATAAATTAATGAAAAGATAATTAAATGGCAGGAATAGGAAAAGATAGGAATTTTAATTATCAAATATATCTTTCTGTTGTTTTGTTAGAACAATTTAAATAAAATATAGGGGCTTAGGTATACAACACATATTGAATTGCGCCGTGAGCAATAAAGTATTAGGTATCTTTAATTTGCTACACACTCCTTGTAGGTAAAACCTTGATCGCAACATAATATGCAACACCCAAAACATCCTTAATCAATTACATTCAAACAACAAAAAAGTGAAAGGATCCAACTTTTTTATACGGCAAATGGTTAATTTTTTTAAATATTTTCTTTAAGAAATTGTACGTTCCTTTCTTGAAGGACCCTAAGTGGAATTGGTTCGGAAATACTTAAGTGGGCAGCAGGTTCCACATAGTGATGGTACGCAGCAGAAATTGTCTATTGAAACGCTTTGTTGTGGAACGACAGACGTCAAGGTGATACGGATGGTATTTTGTTTGCTGCCCACCTATGTAAGGTATACAAGGAGGTGCTACGGTTTAGATAAATAAAACTTTACCTCCTTTTGCATTGCAAATAATAATAAACACTTCGTGGTTGTCTGGCGGATATGCTTACAAGATGATTTCAAAGACAGTGTATATCTTTATATTTTGTATATAATTCAAGAATTTCTATAGTTTAAGCACATCCAGAAAAATGTCAGTGAGGAACTATTTCCTACTTGGTTTTGTGCTTTGCGGGGCTCTTGGTAAGCATTACAGTTTTTTAATTAATATTTTTTATAAATTAAAACTAAATATAAATAATATACTTATTTGTGAATCACAAATTATGTTGAAAATTATTTTGGTTAATATTTATTTATTTCTTGATTTCTAGGTAGATTAGGTATACAGAGAAAAATAAGAACTAAACTAAATTTTTATTTCGGAAAGTCTCTATGGGGTTGCATATAAAAATGTTCTATAGTTATATGTTAGTAAGAAGCTAATAAAAAGGTAGAATTAGTAAAAATAATACTGAAGCGAAACTACATCTATCTATCTACTGTGCCAGTTTTCAATGTATCATTACATCATCATGATCATACCATGTCGGTCGGTCACATCATGCTGAAGTTATTAGCTCAGACCAAGACGACGATATATCCTTATAAAATAAGCTTTTCATGTTAACGTTAAACAAATTACTTTCGAGGAGAAAAATGAAATTTTATAAAATATAATTTTCACTACAACATTAGATAGCATTAAGTTTATTGTCAAGTTTATTGTTTATTATATTATATTCTCAACTTTTTTTTCACTATTTCCATTTTAAAGCCGCAGCAATATCAAAGAGCGATAGCTCTGAAGATGCATTGTGGGGGGACGCGGCCGAACGCGTCGTGGGTGGGACAGACGCACCAGAAGCGGCTCTGCCATACCAAGTATCTCTTCAGCGTTCAGATCAAAATAACTTCACATTCTGTGGTGGCGCCATCAATGCTGACCAATGGATCTTTACTGCTGCACATTGCCTAGAAGGAAAAGCGTAGGATTCGATTATGAATGTTTTGGAAAATAAATTTATACTAACTGTTTTAGTGAATTCTCGAAGAAATATTGACTTACTTTCTTAAAAGACACGAAAACTAGCTTTTGAATTAAATTATTTTTATGAATGTGAAAATATTTTTCAGCGTATCGTCAAAAGACTTAAATCTTACGCTTACCCTTGTAGGCAATGTGCAGCAGTAAAGATCCATTTGTCAGCATTGATGGCGCCACCACAGAATGTGAAGTTATTTTGATCTGAACGCTGAAGAGATACTTGGCATGGCAGAGCCGCTTCTGGTGCGTCTGTCCCACCCACGACGCGTTCGGCCGCGTCCCCCCACAATGCATCTTCAGAGCTATCGCTCTTTGATATTGCTGCGGCTTTAAAATGGAAATAGTGAAAAAAAAGTTGAGAATATAATATAATAAACAATAAACTTGACAATAAACTTAATGCTATCTAATATTGTAGTGAATATTATATTTTATAAAATTTCATTTTTCTCCTCGAAAGTAATTTGTTTAACGTTAACATGAAAACCTTATTTTATAAGGATACTAGCTGACCTGGCTAACTTCGTTCCGCCCTACAACCTTATAATATCGTTGTTACTTTAATTTAACTTATTTTAGGATTTCATTAATGTTAAGTATTACATTAATACAACTTTTCTGCAAATACAGAAATGTTTTATTGCTTGCCATTGCGAAAGAAGAATGGCAGTTTTACACATTAGGCATCTTCTTTGTAGCGTCAATATGGCGATACTGCATATTAAGCACTTTCTGATATCCAACATCTTTTGATCAGGACCAAAGCATGGTTATGCATCTCCTCATTCACCTCAAGATCGGAATTTCTTGAACTGACATGAATTCGACGTCAAATGATGCGTAGTTTTGTCAAAAGATGGCACCATATGGTTTTTGCATTCCTAAAAGCAATTAATTAATTTATTGTTATTCGATAACTTATCCGATATTTTATTGCTTATTCTGCTATTCGGGACGGAAACAAATCCAACAAATCAAAAACCATGGCAATCGGTCCAGCCGTTCTCGACTTATACGTGTTGTAACAAACACGACTTTCTTTTATATATATAGATATCGTCGTCTTGGTCTGAGCCAATTTTAGCATGATGTGACCGACCGACATGGTATGATCATGATGAAGTAATGATACATTGAAAACTGGCACAGTAGATAGATTAATTCTACCTTTTTATTAGCTTCTTACTAACACATAACTATAGAACATTTTTATATGCAGACTTTCCGAAATAAAAATTTAGTTCTTATTTTTCTCTCTATACCTAACCTAACTAGAAATCATAGAATAAATAAATATTTACCAAAATAATTGGCAACATATTTTGTGATTCACATATAAGTACATATATAAATATAGTTTTAATTTATAATTTAAATTATTAATTAAAAGACAAATGCTTACCAAGAGCCCCGCAAAGCATAAAACCAAAGAGGAAGTAGTTCGTCAAAGACATTTTGCTGGATGTGCTTGAACTATAGAAATTCTCGAATTATATACAAATTTCATAAGTAACGGTGTGTTCACAATGAGGATAAAACAATTGTTAGATGTTTAAATGGTGGCATATCTTATATCATTTAATAGATTATAATTTTCCTATTACAATATGTGTACTTTCTGGGGGCTGCACCGTATTGTTTCAGATTTGTCATATTCACTTATAAACTCTACGCCATAATTGTTTTGAATGGGCAGCTCGGACAGTATCTTTCCTTAGAATGTGAGGTGATGGGTCATACGCCTGATCAATAAATAAATAGTACTGGATTTGCTTAAATCGGGAGCAATTTGCTTATCTTATACTTTGTAAAAAAGTTGGATCCTTTTACTTTTTTCTTGTTTAAAAGTAATTGATTAAGGATGTAGGTGTTGCATAATAAATTGTGATCAGGTTTTACCTACAAGGAGTGTGTAGGAAATTAAGGATAACTTATACTTTATTGCTCACGGCGCAATACAAATTGTGTTGTATACATAAGCCCTTTATATATTTAATTTAAAAAAATTTATATTTAAATTATTTTAATAAAACATCAGAAAGATATATTTCATAATTAAAATTCTATATTTTCTCATTTCCTGCCATTTAATTGTCTTTCTTCATTAATTTATCGGAACGTGTATTATATTATATCTATGTAATTATTTTACTTGTAATTGGATTTTTAACTACTTTTTTATATTAATATATTTATTCATACGTTCTAAAAAAATGTATATTCCTAAAAAAATACAAGGATATGTGACCTCACAAATTTAACACAATATATACACATCAATTACATTAGAAAGTTGGCAATCTATGAAGGGGCAAAAATTAAACCACAAAATAAAAATAAAATAATAACTAAAACTAAAAACATAAAAAATAAAATAACCAAAACTAAATAAACATTTAAACCTCATTAAGAGCATGATTTTGAACTTTAAGTTAGGGTAAGTTGGAAGATTGTTGTAAAACACCTCAATATTTTCATCAAAGTCAGTAATCAAGTTGTAAGAGCGATAATATTCAGTGGACCATTCAAAGTAGCAGCAACAGGTAAGCGAGCCGTAGCTACGTATAGAAGACTTAGTTTGAGTAACTAAGGGAAAATTTTATAAGATAAGTGTGAATATTAAAGTTAAATATTGTTTTTTTTTTTGGGATCTCGCTGTTGGCCTAAATGGCCTTTACAACTCAGCTCGGGCTGTTTGGGTGAGCTTAGCTGGGACGGATTGGGCGATTTCCCGCGACAAGCGCAAGGGCGTCTCCTGCGGGACTCAGACCTTGGCTTGTACCGTCGAACGAAGGTCAATCGCCTGAAGGGCAGGACGTAAGCTCAACGACCACGCCTTTCCCGGTGAAAGCGGCTTTTTACAATAATCAGATTTTAACTTTTCATTACCGCGCGGGCGGCTTTCAATTTGTCATTAGCTATCGTGTCTATTGAGTGGCTTTAATAGTTTAAAACTTGAGTTTTTAACTAACATAAAATTAGGGGCAGTAGGGTTGCGATGACGTATTAACCCTAGATCACTAACCTTCGTCAAAACGACGACGCGGACTCAAAAAAAGTGGTTTAAATTTCGAGTGCGTCGTCTTACGCATTCCAAATTTCGGCTAATCTCAGTTGACCCATAACTCGGGCGAGCTACGAGTGTGTTTTTTTTATAAGGACCCTGTGGACGCCGTTCTAGCCACCATGAGTCGTCGAATCGACGATGGTTAGTATTAACGTTATTCTTGCAGTTATTTTTCAATCTTTTTTGGTGGTATAATTAATACGCTGTTTTGTAAACTTTGCACTGAATATATTTTTATTTTAGATACGATCCGTCAGCTGTTATTAGATGATTAAAGTGACGAAGAAAACTGCTCTGAGAGTGAGAAAGAAGACCACCTTGAGGCTGATCCGGCTTATAAAACAGATGGTGAGGAAGAGATTTTTTCTGTGACAGAACAATCACCTTTAACTGAAGACATCCACGCAAGTACACCTTCATCAATTGAAGACCCGTTATCAGTTAAACAGAGTTCACGAAGCCGAACAGCCTCAAGAAATATTGTTCATATTAGACCTGGGTAATTGTAAAAACGAACGCGTGGGTAATTGTAAAAACGAACGCGTGGGTAATTGTAAAAACGAACTTGATCCGCCTTCTTGCTTCTTATTTTTTGTAACTGATAGTATGATGCGTTAAATACAAACGTAAAAGCCACCCAGAGAAAGACAGATTCCAATGAAGTAAGAGCTACACATGCAAAAAAGATTACGAATTCCGACACTTCAAACGGGACTGCTGGAAACCAATAACAGCGATATTGAATATACCAGTAGTTCTATTTCTACACATGAAAATGATCAAAGAGAAGACGCAGTTAGTCTTCCTATCACTAAAAAAAGAAAAAAAATTGCATTTGCCCCTCCGTAAGGCGAAGAATGACAAAGAGTTGTTGCACCAAGTGCAACAAAACCTTGTGTGGCGAACACAAACTTGACATTTGTCACAAATGTATTAATTAATAGTTTTTTTCTAAAATGTTTCTTTCTTTTGTTGATTTTATCACTTAATTTTAATATTTTAATATTTTTTTAAGCCTTTGTTTTTTATAAGTTTATAAGATTTAAGCATGAATGAAACCATAAATTTTCAAATGAGTAATAACTCTAGTCTCAATTAAAATACTTTAAATGTAATTAAATTGTGATTTTAGTAAATAAAAAACTTATAAACATGTTAACAAATGATTATTGTATTAAATAAATAAAACATATATAAATATTTTTTTCCATTAACCCTTAGAAGCCTCCCTTTTGTACGGCGTAGCCGAAACGACGAAGGTTAGTAATAAGTGTTGTAAAATAAGGTTAGTGATCTAGGGTTAAACAAAAAACTTACTAAACTGTTTAGAACAACATACCGATTATATTGACCAAAATCAAAGGTCCCTTTTATTCTATTATATAAGTACTTAATAACAACGTCATCGGTTTTACGACCAAATATGAGTAGTTCCTTCGATGTCGCAATAACAGATTTTGAATGTATTTATTTAAAAAAAAATATTTTTAATGCTGACATGGTTCTCCGTTGGTGTATCTAGAAAATGGGACGAAATTCTAAATTAATTTAACTGATATATTCACTAATACTATACAAATTTAGAATATATTGTTATTAGTAACTAATACTAATTACATATTCTAAATTTGAAGCTTCTATGTCGCCTAAAAGTGCCTTAGAATTTATATGATCTAATCAGTCTGGGAGTGACCAAATTAAGTTATTTGACTAGTTATAATTCTTAAACAGTTGGTTCAAATTGAATGATATTTGAAATAAACTGTGTACGGCAATCAAGGTTTATAATAATTTACCAGAAACATTCTCCTTACTAGAGTTTTTGAAACATCGACTTAATGTACTACTTTAAAAAAAAGTACATAATTTTATATTAATAATTATTTTCTTGATTCATTAAAATATTAATTTGATAACGTTACTATATATTATTTTTATAATTGGATGATGTGGAGATAAAATAATAAAAGAATTGACTATATAACTGTAATGTAAAATTCTATATTTTAAGTAGACATAGACATAGACATAACATTTATTACAAACGAAAACACACACACATAAACACACTAAATACAATATGTACTTAAAGAAAAAAATAAAATAAGACATCAAAAACAATAAAAATTAACAAATTCCCTTTTGCCATTCGGTTCGCTTCCAGTGTGCAATGTGTGTGTACTGTGGTTGTAATTGGCCCTGGCTCAGCATTATGCTGAGGAGCAAAAAGTTCCACAGCGCTGGTCATTCTGCCAGAGACCACAGCAGCTAGTTTGCGCCTCTAATAAAATGAAATAAATAATAATAATACTAAGTAGAAAATAAAAATAATAATATTAAAGTTAGCAGTGTGAGTAATGAAAATCGTGTGTAAGGGTGTATAATAAACAAAATTAAATTAAAAGTTAAAAATAAAAATAATTGTAAATAAGTAGATATTTTTTGTTTTTGTTTTTTGGGTGGATAAAAACTAAATTTCGTGGGACTTTTGTTGAGTAAGTAGATGTGTCTTATAACTGCGACTAAAATTTGACTTTAATTTGCACGCAATTATGTGTGGCTGAATATAGATTATACCACCATAACATTTTTCTACCATATTGTTGCAAATAAATGCAGTGCCAACAGATTTAAAATGTTTGGACCCTGTTACAGTGTACATTAAGGCTGACATTTCCTCCCTGAATTACGATACTAATTCGTCGAGCGAAGGAGGCACCAGCTTTGGGGTCTTCGGTACTCCAAAGCTGGTGATAGTAATCTACCAGGCGTCAACTTAGATTTTTAATTAGTGCGTTTGAACCCCACGGCCCAAGAGTAGAGAATCCAAGGAGAATAAAATCAAAGTTAAAAGAAATACTCTTTAATTTTTTCCGTTTATTATTTTCCGCCTGCTCTGCGGCCGTGCCACTTACGTGTCCACACAAGTAGCATCTAAATCCAGTCCCATCCTTTAAGGGATCAAAGACATTTCATCCTTTCAGATTCCTTTATTACAGACTGTATGCCATCTATCCCTACTATCCCTTAATGTACCCAAAATTATTTGTGCAAAATTATTTATGTATAATGTTCGATGTCTCCGACTCTATCGACATATTTAAACGTTCGGAGAGTTCACAGCAGCGATGTTGTGTATCTTATATACTTAATATTTTATACTATCCGACATTATCGTATTGGAACGGTATAATATATGTATTTGTGTGAATAAACAAATTTAAAAAATTAAGATTATCGTTAATATACGAAAAGTAGTTTTTCTTTTTTAAATTAACTTTTTAACCAAGGTTATATTTGACGCACGCGTTCTTATAATTAATATTATTCCCATTACACTATCAAACGTCGTTATTAACTTCAAGGCTGTTTTAAAACATGAAATTCGAAATACATTTAAAATAAATTGGGCTAAGCGTTTGTTACCTACTTATTTTTATAATTGAGATATATTTTAATAATATGTGATGTTGATGTGACGAAAAGTATACGTTATGGCATTTTTTTTTTCTATTTAAAGGATGCTAATATGCACGGCACAGATACCTTAACTTATTACCATACTTATATTAACGTAAAAGTACAATAAACATATAGGGTAAGTGTGGGCTAAATTTAACGTATTTTTTCGAGTGCTGGTATTTTTACTAAAACCGCCAGTTTCTAACGTTCCAAACCACATTCGGAGCTAGCCGCCCAGAGTGCGTGGAGTGCGTAAATTTGAATAATTTTTGTGTCGTGATTTTTTCGTAAAATCTTCAAGTGATTTAATCTAACCCCGTGTACTGTAACTTTAATTACAAGATCGATACGACTGTTTCATAGGAATATTTCACTATAGTTTTTTATTCTGAGTAACGAAACCACATCAAAATAGGACTATCTTTAGTCATTTAGAAAATATAACAACTTTTCATCTTTACCCAAAAAAAAAATACGGAGTAAGATAAATTATACAAAAGTTTCGATCTTACTCCGTTCCCATTGGCATAGAAAAATTCAGTTATTCTCAAACTTTAACTGGTAACAGGATATAAATTGGCAACGTACCTAGTTGATATTTCCACGGAATTATGTAGGTATATATTATCGAATATGCAGAGAAAAGTAAAAATTCAATAAATTAAAATTTAAAACTATCTAAATTTTTACTTAAAATAAAATTAAAATTACTTAAATAAAAAGGTATCTATTAATACCTAAGAAATGTTTTATTAATTATGGTTGTAGGTATATCGTGTAATAATACCTAATTATTTAATAATTGCAATTGTTTTATTCAGTAACCATGCCTCGTTACTACGTCCGGATATAATCACGTGCAACATCCTTTACTTAAGACGATATGGCCAAAGGCGTAGAAAAAGTAAAAAGAAAGGTTTTGACATTTGGAGCAGCTCAAATTTTAAAAAATCGTATTGCTACGCTTTTCAACCGAACAAAAATACCTGCGTTAAAAGTATTACATTAGGTCGCCCTCTTGTCTTTGGTAGTGATATCGAGATTAGCCAATGGCCTTTAAGTTTTGGAAAAATGGGGTTTTGGGCTAACGTTATATTACCCCATAAGGACGATGTTCCAGGACCAGATTGGTTCTGTAAACGTCATGGACTTTCTTTGAAAAAACCTCAATCGCTTGAAAATTTCAGAAATAAACATACTGACCCGTATATTATTTGGAAAGAATGGAACACCGTCCTCTGGAACATGGCACAGGCAAAGAAAATATCACTGTTTTAACGGCCGTCAGTCCAATTCAAAAAAATATATCTCTTAGATTTTATGATGGGATTCGTGGATGGCTTAAAACTGAGAAGGCAAAAGTTTGAAAACATCTGTTTCAATCTTTCTCCGTTGGGGTATAATTGATATATAAAAAAACAAACAATTAGCTGTATCTTTGTTAAATATAGGTATTTTTTCACGTAAGATGTGAGTTTTCATGTCAATAAGAGCTATGGAATTAAAATCGTTGACGATCACTTTTCCAGTCACGATTTCATCTTTACCCTATTTTGTGGTCGTATCTTTATTTTTTTATTTACTTATTTTCTCTGCTTTGGAACAGATTTAACAATAGGTCATTGATATGATAGAAAAAAGTGTCCATAAATTAGGACAGGTTAATATTTATTGTTCTACAAGTTGTTCGAACACAATTCTGCTCATCTCATCAAAATACCGTTCAATCTTTCCCCCGCTCACCTTATACATAAGCCCCTATATCATTTTTAAATTGTTGTAACAAAACAAAAGAAAGATGTATTTGGTAATTAAATTTTTTATCTTTTCTAATTTCCTGCCATTAATTGTCTATGTATTTGCTATGTATTTACAGCCATTGGATTTTAACTACTTTTATTTATTAATATGTTTATACGTCCTAAAACAATGTGTATGCTTAAAAAAATAGAAGAAAATAAGACATCACAAATTTAATACACATACACATCAATTAAATTAGAACGTTAGCAATCTATCAAGGAACAAACCAATACGAAATAAAAACTACTTATTTAGAGCATGATTTTGAACTTTGTTTAAGTAACGGCAAGTTGGAAGATTTATGTAAAACACATCAATATTCTGGACCATTCAAAGAAGCAGATAAGCGAGCCGTAGCTACGTATAGAAGACATAGATCGAGTTACTCTAGGATTACAAAGAAAGGACAATTTTGTAAGAAGAAAAGTGTGAATATTAAAGTTAAATATTGTTTTTTAAGGGCCTTTACAACTCAGCTCGGGCTGTTTTGGCGAGCGTAGCTTAGCCGGAATGGGTGTTTTCCCCTGACTAGCGCAAGGGCGTCTTCTGCGAGCCTCACACCTGGGCTTGCGCTAGTCGCGGGAAATCGCCCGTTCCAGCCAAGCTACGCTCGCCAAAACAGCCCGAGCTGAGTTGTACAGGCACTTAAGGCCAACAGCGAGATCCCAAGAAAAAAAACTATACTTAACTTATTAAAGTTAGAATATTAATTCACACTTATCTATAGTCGAATTTTTAATTAGACGAAGTCAACTGACGTTTACGGTGTTGTCAGTTTTTAATGAAATAAAAATAGTGTTGTGACAAAGTAACCCCTGAATTAATGATCGGTGATGGCACTTGTCGCCGCGCCGCGCTTTGTAATAAGACGTCAAAAAACTGATTGTAGTTACATAGTACTAGTACCTAACTTCTATCAGAGCACTTTTATACAATTTTGAAATAGAAATAATATTCTTTTATTGTTTGAAATGATTGACTATTCACACTCATTGTTCATTCATCTGATTGAACAAGAACTGAACGCATCACTATTACTTTAAATGTGGCAACATTATTTTATAAAGTGACATTAGCTACTGTCAGTTGGCTTCGTCTAATTAAAAATACGACTATACTTATAAAATTTTCTATTTTTTAAAGATGTCATAATTTCTTGTATATTTTAGGCATACACATTTTTTTAGAACGTGTAAATAAATATATTAATAAATAAAACTAGTTAAAAATCCAATGGCTGTATTATAAGTTAAATAGAACCAAACAAAAGCAATAACTAACTATATTGTTGAAAACTCAGGTCATCAGTATTCAATATTATATTACAATAGCATATCAAATTTTTATTCATACATAATTATGCGTAACCTGAAATTAATTGAATTATTAATAATTTCATAGATATAGAGGAGAGTAACTAAATGTGGGCTAGTGCATATATGGGCAAGTAACAATTCTCGAAAACCTACAATCGAAAGACGCATTAAACGACGATCGTGAAATGTTTTAAAGTACCAAGAACGACATTGCAACGCTTAAGCTTGACAACGGAACTTAGTCCTGAAGAAGCGGCTGCGACGACCTTAGGTAGAAAAACAACGTTGGGGAGACAATTAGAAAACGTTTTAGTAGAATATATTTTAACATTGGAAAGCAAATTTCATAGATTACAAGAACTGATCTTCACAGAATGGCATATTGGCAGCACGTAACATAACTATTCAGCAGATCGTGTCTATGACGTTAATGAACCGGCTTAAAAATATGAACTTACAACTGCTGAGATGTTGTGTTAATCCAAATGAATATTTGAATGAATAATTGGTTCAAACACTTCATAAATCATACACACCCAACACCAGACTTAAGAGTTTTACTGATATAAGATGGACACTTTAGCCACTTTTATTTTTTTATTTTTTATTTATGTCATAGACTTGACTATGTAGATAGAATAATGTCGATATTGTATCTCTATCTCTTATAAGATATTTTTTTATAATTGTTATTTTCGTACAAGATATGATAGGTTTTTATTTGTAGCCCATATTTGAGTACCTGTTTCATATTTAGCGTCTATTTTGATATTTTGTTTAATGCACAATTTAATAATATATTATAATAATAGGAACATAATATTGTTACTTCGATCTTTAAAAATGTATGTGTGATTATTATGACGTCAATAAATCGTTAATTTTTTAATAGTTTTTTGTTTTTGAGACAAAACCAAAATGGTTATTGCCATATTTGGTTACTCTCCTCTAATACAATAGGAACACGTACCTATAAATTAAGGCAGAAAGACTATTAAACGGCAGGAAGTTAGAAAATATAGTAATTTTAATTATTTATATCTTTCTGTTGGTTTGTTATAACAATTTAAATATAATATACGGGCTTATGTATACAACACATTTTGTATTGCGCCGTGAGCAATAAAGTATCAGTTATCCTTAATTTCCTACACACTCCTTGTAGGTAAAACCTTGATCGCAACATATGCAACACCCAAAATATCCTTAATCAATTACATTCAAACAACAAAAAAGTATATTATACGGCACATCTTCAGATAATTTTTTAAATATTTTTTTTTGTGAAATTGTATGTTTTGATCTTTTAAGAATTGGTACGCTCTATTCTTGAAGGACCCTAAGTCGAATTGGTTCGGAAATACTTCAGTGGGCAGCTGGTTCCACATAGTGATGGTACGCAGCAGAAATTGTCTAAAGAAACGCGTAGTAGTGAAACTACAGACGTCAAGGTGATACGGATGGTATTTTGTATACTGCCTTTACGTCCAATGATGAAACTCAGCTGCAAGTATTATCCGAACAACCCCACTGAACACTCTGCCCACCTATGTGTAAGGTAAACAATTAGGTGCTATGGTTTAGATAAATAAAACTTTACCTCCTTTTGCATTGCAAATAATAATAAACACTTCGTGGTTGTCTGGCGGATATGCTTACAAGATGATTTCACAGACAGTGGATATATTTATATTATTTTATCGAAAGAACATTTCTTTCTATCTCGTATCAAGCATGTCTTTGTGAAATGGCATCAAATATAAGATAAGAAAATTGCTCCCGATTTAAGCAAATCCAGTACAATTATCTAATTGCTCAGGCGTATCCCCCATCACCTCACATTCTAGGAAAGATACTGTCCGAGCTGCCCATACAAAACAGATTTTGTATAGTGAATATGACAACTCTGAAACGATACTGGACAGCCCCCAGGAAGTGCACACATTGGAAAATCATAATGTAATAAGTGATATAAAATATACTACCATTTAAACATCTAATAATTGTTTTATCCCCATTGTGAACACACCGTTACTTATTAAATTTGTATATAATTCGAGTATTTCTATAGTTCAAGCACATCCAGAAAAATGTCTTTGAGAAACAATTTCCTACTTGGTTTTGTGCTTTGTGGGGCTCTTGGTAAGCATTACAGTCTTTTAATTAATAATTTTTATAAATTACAACTAAATATAAATAATATACTTATTTGTGAATCACAAAATATGTTGAAAATTATTTTGGTAAATATTTATTCCTTGATTTCTAGGTAGGTTAGGTATAGAGAGAAAAATAAGAACTAAACTAAATTTTTATTTCGGAAAGTCTCTATGGGGTTGCATATAAAAATGTACTATAGTTTTATGTTAGTAAGAAGCTAATAAAAAGGTAGAATTAGTAAAAATTATATTGAAGCGAAACACAGATAGCTGGGGCAGCGAGTAAGTAATAATTATCTACTGTGCCAGTTTTCACTGTATCATTACGTCGCCATAATCATACGATGTCGGTCGGTCACATCAAGCTAAAATTATTGGCTCAGCTCAAGCCGTCTATATATCCTTATTTATAAGCCTATTTTAATAAGCTTTCATAGTAACGTTAAACAAATTAGTTTCGAGGAGAAAATGAAATTTTATGTTTATAATATAATTTTCACTATTTTCATTTTAAAGCCGCAAAAATATCAGAGACAGATGAGCCCGAAGGCCGCGTCGTGGGTGGGACAGACGCACCAGATGGGGCTGTGCCATACATAGTATCTCTACAGCGTTCAAATTATAATAACTTCCCATTCTGTGGTGGCGCCATCATTGCTGACAGATGGATCCTCACTGCAGCACATTGCCTCCAAAGGTAAGCGTGGGATTCGATTATGAATATTTTGTAATAAATTTATATTAACTGTTTAAGTATATTATAGAATAAATATTGACTATCTTTCGAATTAATAAACAGTTACACTGAAAATATAGCCAGAGATGGAATACATAATACATTTTACTACAAAAAGGTTCATAATTTTACAAAATCAAACAAACAAAAAACAAAATTATTCAATACTTTCAACTAAATAATACCTAATTTGGCTGTGTTGTGTGATGGTGTGAAAGTGAGGGTAAGTACGTGAAGGTGTGTATGTGTGGTATGCTCATGATGCAGGTGATTTTCCGCTATGGATATTCTTAATACTCCTTTTAATCATATTCCGCGACAGCTTAAACAGGTCAAGGCTTAAATATTGGTCGTTGTATGTCCGGGCTGCGCGATACAAAACTGAGTTTTTTGCATAGTTAGTGTTAATGTGAGGAACATGAAACAAAGCACGATTACGAGTCTGGAAGGCAGGAACAAGGAAGGGCAATTTTTCAAGAAGGGAGCTGCAATTAATTTTATTTGAGATGATGTCATGTAGTAGCAATAGATCATATTGTTTTCGTCGAGAGTCTACAGTATTAATTTTAAAATGTTCATACGCGTCATTATATGTATGTATTAAACTTATTGTAGGTCTTATAGGAGATAAATTTTATGAAGTCTTTTTGGATCTTTTCAATTTTTTCTTTGTGTACAGTGATACTAGGTGACCAAACCAAGCAACCATATTCGAGAATACTTCTTACGTATGTATAGTATAGCACTTTCATACAGTCGACATCATGAAAATGTTCACTAACACGTCTTACAAAACCAAGCTGCTTATAGGCCTTGTCAACTATTGTGTCAATATGGTTATTATACGTCATTTTATAGTCTAACCATATACCTAAGTCACGAACACAATCTACTTCTTTTACGGATTTGTTATTAATATGATAGCTAAAGTTAATTTTGTTTTTTTTTCTGGTGAATGTTATTTTGACACATTTAGAAGTATTAACCGATATTCGATTTTGTCTATAATAATTGGAAAGGTTATTTAAGTCGGCCTGAATTTTGTGACAGTCTCCATCTTTGTTTATTTTTAAATATATCTTTTTATCATCAGCGAACATAAGGTAATTTGAATCTTTAATGCTACTATTTATGTCATAAAGATATGCATTGTATAACAGGGGACCCAATATAGATCCTTGAGGAACTCCAGAACTTATACGAACAAAGTCACTTCTAGCACTGCCAACCACAACCGCCTGTCTACGATTTGTTATATATGAACAAAACCAGCGATGAAGGTCACCACGTATCCCTAGAAGTTGGAGCTTATGTAATAGGATGGTGTGATCCACTCTGTCGAAAGCCTTCTCAAAGTCTGTGTAAATTACATCAACCTGTGCACCACCATCCATACTTTGCAGTACATAGTTCGTAAACACGGTTAAGTTGGTTATCGTAGAACGTTTATTGATAAAACCATGTTGTTCATCGGGAAGTGAATTACTTATTATATTGTGGATGGCTTTATAAATTATCTTTTCAAAGACTTTACTGAAAGTATTAAGTATCGATATTGGGCGATAATTTTCAATACTCAACCGCGAGCCACTCTTATGGATAGGTATTATTTTAGCTATCTTCCATACATCAGGATAAATGCTATATGTGTTCACGGATAAGTTCTGTATTATGTACAGTGGTTCTGTAATAGCTTGAGCGCATTTTTTTATAAAAATAGGTGGTATACCGTCATACCCAGCTCCTTTTTCCGCATTTAATGAATTTAGTATCTTCAATATATCAAATTTGGTTATATGTATTTAGTTTACATATAATGTTGCCGGTTACTTCCGTATTAGTCTGCAGAATTTCATGGTATGAAGGTGCTGCTTGTTGAAATACGCTCTCAAAGAAAGTACTGAATCCCGTGCATGCTTCCGATTCGTTATTATATATATTGCTTCCTAATTGTAATCTATTTGGATAGCCAGTGTTATTAATTCGTAAGGATTTTAAATATGACCAGATTTTATTTGGATCTTTCTTTAACGATGTTTGTATTTTTTGCATATATAAATTAAAACATTTTTTTTGGATTGCCTTCTGTCTCGCACGAAGTAAAGAAAACTCATCGTATCTTGTGGGTTTCCTCTTGCTTTCCATCGAGAGTGAGCGGTTCGTTTGTCGCGTATTATGGTGTATGAGCGACTTAGTATACCAGACCGGATATTTGTTAT
Source organism: Pieris napi (assembly GCF_905475465.1). NCBI lineage: Eukaryota > Metazoa > Arthropoda > Insecta > Lepidoptera > Pieridae > Pieris > Pieris napi. The sequence goes on along the minus strand of NC_062257.1, from coordinate 4,655,262 downwards.
AAGCATAAAAGGTAGTCTTAGGCACATACTGATCAATTCCACGGTGGAGGATTGAATAAAATTTCTGCACAATTACGAGGGGTGATCCAAAAGTAATGATAATCGGTTATTTGTAGAGCATATAAAAATATGAAAAAATATTGTTAAATAAATAAATTATTGTTTTAGCTTCCCCATACATCCACTAGTTCAGCATAAAAAAATCATATAAATAGGCCACGATTTCTGGGAGGTACGTTCATTTGAATACGAACAGACGGAAAGTAAACATCAAAATGGAGAAAAACGAAATCAGACCTGTCATAAAGTACTTCTGTTTGAAAAAAATGTCTACCAAAGACATACACAGCGACCTAGTGGAAACATTGGGGGACTCTGCTCCTCCATATACCACAGTTGCGCGCTGGGCAAAGGAGTTCAAGCTGGGTAGAACATGCACAGAAGATGAACATCGCAAGGGACGCTCATCCACATCCCTCAATGCGGAAAACGTTACAAAAGTCGAAGATGTCGTATTGGCAGATCGAAGAGTGACCATAAGGCATGTAGCTGAGGTCACAGGGATCTCATATAGCAGTGTTCAAAGAATCTTTGCAAATGAACTGCATATGAAAAAGGTCTCTGCGCGTTGGGTGCCGAGAATGTTAACCGACGAGCAAAAGAAAAATCGAGTAGACATTTCGAGGGCGAATCTCGAAAAGTTCCAGACGGATCAGGAAATTTTTTTGTTTCGTTTCGTGACCATGGAAGAGACCTGGATCCATCATTTTGATCTGGAAACTAAACAACAGTCAATGACTTGGAAATGAGCCTATCCCCGACGCCGAAGAAATTCAAGGTGTCAAGTTCGGCAGGAAAGGTTATGGCGTCCGTTTATTGGGACGCCGAAGGAATTATAATGGTGGAATACTGGGAAAAAGGAGCCACTATTACAGGCTCTTACTACGCAGACCAAATAAGAAGATTACGGGAGGCCATCATACAAAAAAGACGAGGCAAACTGAGGCTGGAGTGTTGTTTCACCAAGACAACGTACCGTCTCACAAAGCCGCCGTTGCGATGGCTGCCATTTAAGAAACGGGATTCGAATTGCTCGAACACCCATCCTATTCCCCAGACCTGGCTCCCAGTGACTTTTACCTCTTTCCTCGGCTCAAGGAATACCTCCGAGGCAAAAAATTTGACGACGATAGCGAGGTGATGATTTTTTGACAAAGAATTTTTTTCAAAGGGAATTATGGGTTTAGAAAAAAGATAGACTAAATGAATTGACTTGCTAGGAGACTATGTAGAGAATTACATTTTTTTTTAGTTAAAATATCCTTATTTAATATTGATTATCATTACTTTTGGATCACCCCTCGTATGTCAATGGTGTCGCATCTTAGAGAGTCATTCCAGTCTATACCGTTAAGATATTCATTTAATTTATCGTAGTTAGCCTTATCTCCTTTTTTAATTTAATACTAGGCGTCATCAATTCCGACACTTTCAGTTCCAGGCATGGATGGCTTGGGTCTTTTTTAACGAGATAACTGCAAGATTTAGACACCTCTATGTATGTGTCAGAGGAGTTTTTATGCAAATTGAACTGACTGAAGCCAAGACTACTGCATGACTCAACAAACTTTGCACCCGCATTTTGTAGGTTTATAGTACCACGTCTGAGGAAGGTGGGATCAAAGGTTGGAGACCAGCCTATGTGGGGTAGATTGAAATCGCCAGCTATGATATAATGATCATTTGGGTGTAATGAGAAAATATTTAGGAGAAAGTCTGTAAACGCTGTAAGTCTTACAGACTGCAAATCGTCAGGTGGTATGTATACAATACATATATGTAGGTCGCGTTGGTCGCGCGACGCGAGCGCCCTGGCGGGAATAGTCAACCAGGTACACTCAACGCCGTCGCACGTCCACTCGGCCATCTCTTGCATGCAGTGACCTTTTCGTACATACCATAACACCGCCGCCCGACGTTTTAGTAGAATTTTTAGAATTCCGATCGAGACGGAGGACATCATATCGGTCATCACATAATTCAGTATTGTAAAAGCCAGAAGTTAACCAAGTCTCGGTGATTAGAATAATATCGAAGTCGTTCATGAGTATGTTCTGTTTTAAATCTAATGTTTTTGTGCGAAATCCACGGACATTTTGATAAAACAAACTTAGGTTATTTTTAATCATTGTTACTGTGTGAGAAGGTATAATAGTGTAAGCATATATTTATATATAGTACTAGTGATGATGACCCGTAATGTTTAAGCACAGAAATTTGAGGTTTTAACCGGCGCAAATATTTGCATTTTTTAATAACATTAAATATCCATAGGCAGGTGTGTAAGTTGTATTTGTGTAGCAGAGCGTTTTTATGAGTAGGTATATTGATCGTATGATTTTGTGTGTGTGGATGGTGTTTTTGAATGCTCAAATTAGGTAGTGTGGCTTTATACAATTTAATTTGTTTTGAGTAATATAAGCACTTATTATTAGAACTTAGCTTAAATTATTATAACTAATAACTAACAAATTTTCTCCAAATCGCGCCTGAAGTTTATTGTTATAACAGGAGATTCCTCGTTCCGGCGTAAAAAAATGCAACAGTTGCGAACCCACACGAATTTGAAGCCTTTTTTTGCAGCAAGAGCCTTCGCCTCTTTCAAAAGTTGCTTGTTTTCTGGGGTCAAATGCTCATTGACAAAGAACTTTTTCGATTCCCCTGATAATCCTATATCCAGTGTTTGAATGCCTCGCCTTCGACGTAAGCCAGATAAAATTTCATCCTTAATATCACGTGATTTTAGGCGCACTACGATTGTCTTTGGTTTACCAGAAACATACTGTTTCGGCTGAACGCGATTAGCATATTCGATGTGTTCATCCTGCAATACGACGTTTGCATGCTTTGCTATTGTTTTTATTAAGGCGCGTGTTGATTCATTCTTGGTTTGTGGCAGCCCAACAATCTCTAAGTTGTTCATTCTGTTCCACTGTTGTTGCTTATTTATTTGACATCGCAGTTCGTCTATAACAGAATTATTGTTTTGAATATCATTCTTCAACTGATTTACTTCCTCTCTTAGACACTCAGTTTTCTTCAAGAAGGGGTTGATGAAAGAATTAATCTCTTCCCTGATCTCGACAAAGAGAGACATTTTCAGTGATTCGAAGTGACCTAGTTTGGAATCAATAGCCTGGTTAATACCCTCAGTGATTAACTTTTGCAAATCGTCCTTCGATACGAAGCGGTCACAAAGTCCTGTATCCTTTTTATTGCGTCGTGTCGCTGCTGCTTGAACTTTGTCAGGAGAGGTACTCTGGCCGCGATGTTCTCTGCGTGAACAAGGCGGACACGTCCAGGAATCGATGTCTACATCAGACGTTATATTCGCACACTTATTGTGACACCCTCTAAAGCATTTCGTACATCTGATTTGCTTGCTTATATCTAGATCCCTGGAGCAAGCAATACACTTAGGCATTATGAAATATAGCTATGATTATTCAAGTGTAGATCGATAAAAAAAGAAAAACAAAATATATGTTATTAGACGTAATATTCGGATGGTAATTATGTATGCGTCAGGTTCGATCCACAGCAACCAGGTGCACGATGCTCTCAACAACTTGCTAAGTATATAAATTATATAAAAAAAATATGATTTATAAAATTTCAAATTGTAATAAATCAAATTTTTCCAGCAAAGGGGAAGACGCCCTTCCGACAAATTGCAATGGTTGGACGTAAAAATTATATCCGAGAAAGACTGTGAAGCTTCTAAAGTATTAAAACGCTTTGAAAAGAGTTTATATATTACTGAAAACCACATCTGTACTCTTAACAAGAAAGGCGAAGGTGCTTGCAGAGTAAGTAATTATTGTTATCAGATCCCGCCAAGTCGTGAAAGCAATACTAAAATCCTATTCGACCCTAAAACTACGTTGTGGGTGAAAATAGAAACGTAACGAGCCGACATTGTATATTTGAAATATTTTGTATTTTCGGTCCAAAAATTCTAAATCATACACTGCATAAATAAGCAAGTCAATCTATTTACAGTCAAAATCTGTTATAACGACATCGAAGGGACTACTCATATTTGGTCGTAAAAACAAATAGTCGTAACAGCCGATGACGTTGTTATTAAGAACCTAATACACATATAATAAAACGGTCACTAAAACATGTTGTTAGGTTAGCTAATTACGTAATTACTTAAGATAGAAAGTACCACAAGTAGGGACTGCACAATTAACCGACTTTACTGTAGGACTGTTTTTGTTTTGTTTTTTTACAAGTTGAGTTTTTCATGGCACATTTATTATTATTACTCAATTTTAAGAAATGTCCTTACATAATTACCTGTTTAATAATATATATAATATATCTTGGTTCGATTCCTTACCCTACAATGGACATTCTGTCTACGTGCGCATTTAAGACTCGCTCGTACGGCGAAGGAAAACATCGTGAGGAAACCGGCATGCCTTAGACCCAAAAAGTCGACCGTGTGAAATCATTTCAGGCGGGAAGGTTGATCACCTACTTGCCTATTACAAGTGATCACGGAACAAATACAGAAATCGATATAAACTAGAAATATATACACATACCAAGAGTTTTCTTACGCCGGCTTTTTCTCTCGGGATGTCTACCGATAAAAATTTAAGGTTATTCGTTGTAATGTTTGGAATTTCCACGTTTCACTCTTTCTTAAACAAAGATCTTACTCTAATGAACACTTTTCAGGGTGATTCTGGTGGATCCTTGGCGTGCAACAACAAATCTACTGGTATCGTCTCATGGTTCATTCCGTGTGGTCGTGGACATCCTGATATCTACACGAGAACCACCAGCTACTCCAAGTGGATTAAGGACAACATGGAGGCTAATAAGCCCTAATTAGGTCCCGACAATTGATGTTTTAGAATGATTCCTTATTATCAATAAATGCACCAACAAATAAATAATTTTTCATTTCAAATGCGAGTACAAGGTTTATATTATTACTATCCTTTAGGCTTTACAAAAGTTTTTGTCAAAGTAGGTTTACCTAATATATTATTTATTTTTATTTTATACATGTGTCTTTACTACGACTTCATGGAACATATCGATCGAGCCTAACTTAAGACCTTTAAGTGATTTTAATCTTACCTAATTTACTAATAAGGATATATGCCTCGAGTGGGGTCGAGACGCCATCTTGACTTATGTTCAGTGCGTTCGGGGGAACGCGACATAGTTCTTTTTACATAGTGGTGAATAGAGGTTAAGGTCTAAGAGATCTGCGCTTGATAGTGATAGTAAGACTGGTACCTTGAACCCGCCTCGAAAGTGCTGTTGGAAGTGTTAAAAGAAAACAACTTAAAATTAAAAATTGTACCAAATATATTCTTGTCTTTTGTGCTCGCACTTTACCCACATAACGCCCACTAAACCCACTAAACCCACTAATGACGATACTATCGAAGAAGGAGAATCAATTAAGACATAAAATTAGTATTTTTCGTATTCAGCAATATTTAGTAACAATCTGAAGAAAGAAAAGTATGAAACTACAAGTTCCAACTTGGTTTTATTTATAAACCTACAAAATATAATTTTAATTAAATCTGTTTAGCCATTTGGACACAATAATTTTTTTTTTTTTTTTTTTCCCACTGACAATGTTTACAAGAGACGTTGCCGTTTTGTGTTACGCTCATGTGCGAAAGGAAGGGAAATATCTATCTGGTAGAAGGCCTGGTGAAAGGACCCTGCTCCGGTCATCCCGTGCCCTACATGTACTTACCTTTTGACCTCTCAAGTCTCAGTCGATTTGTCGCTGTGACTGAAATTGGTATAAATACGTGCAAATTTGTCTTAAAAGGTAGAATTTTACATAGCAGTTATATAGTCAATTCTTATAATATGTATTATTTTATCACAACATCATCCTTATAAAAATACACAAATCATATAAATATATTTTTACGTTATCAAATTAATATAAAATAAATAAAAAATTAATCATCAAATAAATCATTTTATTAATCTATTTTTTTTTTTCAAAAACTAGTAGGTACAATAAGTCGATGTTATAAAAACTGTAGTAAGGAGATTTCAATGTTACTGGTAAAATATTATAAACCTTGATTGCCATACACAGTTTATTTCAAATATCATTTAATTTGAACCAATTGCTTAAGAATTATAACTAGTCAAATAACTTAATTTGGTCACTCCCAGACTAACTGACCGATCATCAAAATTCTAAGGAACTTCCAGCTGACATAGAAGCTTCAAATTTAGAATATGTAATAAGTATTTGTTACTAATTACATATTCTAAATTTGTGTAGTATTAGTGTATATATCAGTTAAATTAATTTAGAATTTCGTCCCATTTTCAAGATTCACCAACGGAGAACCATGTCAGCATTAAAAATATATTTTTTTAAATAAATACATTCAAAATCTGTTATTGCGACATCGAAGGGACTACTCATATTTGGTCGTAAAACCGATGACGTTGTTATTAAGTACCTAATACAATAGAACAAAAGGGGCCTTTGATTTTGGTCAATATAACCGGTATGTTGTTCTAAACAGTTTAGTAAGTTTTTTGTTAATCCAGCATCGCAACCCCACTGCCCCTAATTTTATGTTAGTTATAAACTCAAGTTTTAAACTATTAAGCCACTCAATAGACACGATAGCTAATGACAAATTGAAAGCCGCCCGCGCGGTAATGTTAAGTCAAAATCAGATAAGGGTAAAAAGTTGCTTTCACCGGGGAAGGCGTGGTCGTTGAGCTTTCGTCCTGCCCTTCAGGCGATTAACCACCCTTCGACGGCACAAGCCCAGGTCTGAGGCTCGCAGGAGACGCCCTTGCGCTTGTCGGGGGAAAACGCCCATTCCGGCCAAGCTACGCTCGCCCAAACAGCCCGAGCTGAGTTGTAAAGACCATTAAGGCCAACAGCGAGATCCCAAAAAAAAACAATATTTAAATAAAAATACAATAAAATATGTTTATTATGGAACATAAGATACATGTATTACTTATTCACGTCATTAAATTTGAATTATAATATAATAGGCATCCCTACTCATCGGCAAAGAAGACAGAGGGTGTAGGCCGAGAGAAAAAGCCGGCGTAAAAAAACTCTCGGTACTCTTTTAAAATAGCAAATCATCAAACAACACTTATTTTAAAACAAGTATCGCAAATTAATTATCTATATAAAATATTATATTATTATATATTATTATTCACACTTATCTTATAAAATGTTCCTTTAGTTACTCAAACTAAGGGTGAGATCTATAGTGCGCACTTAGACTTTGCTCAGACTTAACTATAACCATTCTTTACTTTTTTAAAGGATAATAAAGAAGGTATTGCATGAAATGAAACATCAATTTCTGTCTTAGCTTGAGCTTAGCTTAATCTCACCGTTAAAATGTCTATAAATATACTAAATCATAGTTTAACCTTAGTGTTTTTCGTAAGTAAAGTCTGAGCAAAGTCCAAGTGCGCACTATAGATCTCACCCTAAGTCTTCTATACGTAGCTACGGCTCACTTATCTGCTATTTTGAATGGTCCAGTGAATTTATCGCTCTTACAACTTGATTACTGATATTTATGAAAATATTAATGTATTTTATAATAATCGTCCAACTTACTGTTACTAAAACAAAGTTCGAAATCATGCTTTTAATGAGGTTTAGGTTTATATTATTTAGTATTGGTTTAATATTGTCATTTTATTTTTATGTTTTTAGTTATAGTTATTTATTTATTTTGTAGTTTAATTTTTTGTCTTGATAGATTGCTTACGTTCTAATTAAATGTGTATGTGTGATAAATTTGTGATGTCATAATTTCTTGTATTTTTTAGGCATACACATTGTTTTAGAACGTATAAATATATTAATAAATAAAAGTAGTTAAAAATCCAATTACAAGTTAAATAATTTTATAATTACATAGATAAAATACAATACACGTATTACCGATAAATTAATGAAGAAAGACAATTAAATGGCAGGAAATTAGAAAAGATAAAAAAATTAATTACCAAATATAACATTCTGTTGTTTCGTTAGAACAATTTAAATATTTTATAGGGGCTTATTTATACAACACATTTTGTATTTCGCCGTGAGCAATAAAGTATTAGGTATCTTTCTACACACTCCTTGTAGGTAAAACCTTGATCGCAACATATGCAACACCCAAAACATCCTTAATCAATTACTTTTAAACAACAAAAAAGTGAAAGGATCTACTTTTTTATACGGCAAATCGTTAATTTTATTAAATATTTTCTTTAAGAAATTGTACGTTCTATTCTTGAAGGACCCTAAGTGGAATTGGTTCGGAAATACTTCAGTGGGCAGCTGGTTCCACATAGTGATGGTACGCAGCAGAAATTGTCTTAAGAAACGCGTAGTTGTGGAACGACAGACGTCAAGGTGATACGGATGGTATTTTGTATGCTGCCTTTACGTCCAATGATGAAACTCAGCTGCAAGTATTATCCGAACAACCCCACTGAACACTCTACCCACCTATGTGTAAGGTATACAAGGAGGTGCTACGGTTTAGATAAATAAAACGTTACCTCCTTTTGCATTGCAAATAATTATAAACACTTCGTGGTTGTCTGGTGGATATGCTTACAAGATGATTTCAAAGACAGTGTATATCTTTATATTATTTTATAGAAACAACATTTCTTTTATTATCTCGTATCAAGCATGTCTTTGTGAAATGGCATCAAATATAAGATAAGAAAATTGCTCCCGATTTAAGCAAATCCAGTACAATTAACTTATTGATCAGGCGTATGGCCCATCACCTCACATTCTAACGAAAGATACTGACCGAGCTGCCCATACAAAACAGTTTATGGCGTGGAGTTTATATAGTGAATATGACAAATCTGAAACGCTTCTCGGGAGCCCCCAGGAAGTGCACATATTGTAATATGAAAATTATAATCTAATAAGTGATATAAAATATACCACCATTTAAACATCTAATAATTGTTTAATCCTCATTGTGAACACACCGTTACTTATGAAATTTGTATATAATTCGAGAATTTCTATAATTCAAGCACATCCAGCAAAATGTCTTTGACGAACTACTTCCTCTTTGGTTTTGTTTTTTGCGGGGCTCTTGGTAAGCATTTGTCTTTCAATTATTAATTTAAATAATAAATTAAAACTATTTATATATATATATATATATATATACTTATATGTGAATCGCAAAATATGTTGCCAATTATTTAGCTAAGTATTTATTTATCCCTTAATTTCTAGGAAGGTTAGGTATATAGAGAGAAAAATATGAACTAAACTAAATTTTTATTTCGGAAAGTCTCTATGGGGTTCTATTGGAAAATGTTCTATAGTTAGGTATATGTTAGTAAGAAGCTACTAAAAAGGTAGAATTAGTAAAAACTATATTAAAGCGAAATACATTGCGGGGGCAGCTAGTAAATAATAAGTAGCAGTTCTATCTACAGTGCCAGTTTTCACTTTATCATTACATCATCATGATCATACCACGTCGGTCGGTCACACCATGCTAATGTCTTGTCCCAAACCAAGTCGTCTATATACGTATATTATGCTTATAAAATAATATTTTCATGTTAACGTTAAAGAAAAAGCGTTCGGCTAACGGCAGCCCACCCGCGAAAAGGCCTACACAGCCAATAAACCCTCCGAAGAGGGATTTAAGTTCGTTGTTATCGGACAAATCGGACAAACCTGCGCCCTCCGCCCCCGCGGACCGCATCAAAACCCCCCCGCCCGTTTATGTTAGGGACAAGGGCGTATGGCCCACCCTTTCTAAGCTTCTCGACTCAAAGTTGATCAGTTATAAAGCCCGAACTTTGAGGGACAACAGGTGTTCACACCTGAGCACCACCGGTTCCTTACCTCCTACCTTCGTTCCGAAGGTATCGGAGGTCACACTTTCCCCTTGCCCGAGGAGCGCGTCCTTAGGGTAGTTATCAAGGGCATCCCGAAGGAAATAGACTCCGGGGTCGTCCAAATAGACCTGACCGAGCAGGGATACCCCGTAAGGGATGTATTCCGTATGCTAAACCGCTCCACCAAAGAAGAGTACGATATGGTACTTGTAGTCTTAGACCCTACTCCGAGTGGGAAAAAGATTTTTAACCTTCGGGAGTGCTGTAAGCTCTCGGGGTTGAGGGTTATAACTCCCCTCAAACACTCTTTCACACGGCAGTGTCATCGCTGCCAACTCTACGGGCACGCAGCCCGAAACTGTTTTGCGAGGGCGCGGTGCGTAAAGTGTTTAGGCGACCATGGCACCTCGGACTGTAAGCGGACACTCCCGTGCGCTGAGCCGCCGGCGTGTGTGCTTTGCGGGCAACAGGGGCACCCTGCTAATTATCGCGGTTGTCCTAGAGCCCCCAAGGCGCATAAGCCGCCGTCTTGGCGCATGGTGGGTCGCGACGCGGCCCGTCGTGGCACGGGAGCAAAGCCCTCATACGTGCCGGCCCCGCCTCCCGGTATTAGTCCATGGGCCAAGCCCTCCGTTACGGAGGGCCCTCCCCAACTCACGGCAGAAGCCTTCCCGCCTCTGCCATCTAAATCGGCAACCGCAGCGCCTTCCCAGGTCCCTGCGCCAATCCCTATCTTAAAAGAGAGGCCCACATTAAATGCGAACCCTCCCACCAAAGCCCTCAGCCCTCCCATGAAGGCAACTGAGGAGTCAGGCAGCGTCCGCGACGCTTTTAATCTTGCGTTCAGCGTAATAGACGCTATAGACTTAGACGCACTCGTCGCATTCGCGGAGGCCTTTAAGTCCGCCAAAACTGCGTCCACCAAGGTGGAGGTAATAACCGAGCATGCCCTGCTCCTTAAGTCCGTGCGGCAATTTGTGGAATCCGGCACACCGCAATAGTTACGACCATATTAACCCCTTCCGATACAAAAGGCTCTTAGGAGGCCCAGGTACACTTACACACTAAAGGATTCGGATGATCCAATTATCGTAGCTAACACATTAAATTAAAAGCCGCCCGCGCGGCCAATAATAACAATCAAGTATTCAGACACAGATTATGGTTAAAAACCGCCTTCACCGGGGAAGGCGAGGACCTCTACTTCGCACTTCGCTCACTCCAGTGAGTTTCCGTCCTGCCCTTCAGGCGATTGACCACCCCGCGACGGCCCAAGCCGAGGTTCGAGTCTCACAGGAGACGCCCTTGCGCTAGTCGCGGGAAAAACGCCATTCTGGCCGAGCTTCGCTCGCCAACCAGCCCGAGCTGAGCTGTAAAGGCCCCAAAGGCCAACAGCGAGATTCCTTTCAAAAAAAAAAAAAAAAAAAAATGTCCGCTATGGACTCCTAAACTAACGAACCGATTTCAATCAAATTTGCACACCGTATGCAGTTTGATCTAACTTAAAAGATAGGATAGCTTACATCTCCATTTTTTTTTTTTTGTATAAAGACAATTCACACCAATTGACCTAGTCCCATGCTAAGCTGGTGAAGCTTGTGTTATGGGTACTAGGCAACGGATATACATACATATTATAGATAGATAGACATATAAATACATATTTAAACACCCAAGACCTAAGCACAACACCAAATGCTCATCACAGCTATGTTCGTCTCAGCCGGGGATCGAACCCGGGACCCATGGATTCGTAGTCAGGGGTACTAACCACTAGACCAATGAGTCGTCGAATTTATACCCGCAATATTATTTTATTGCAAAATATTTGTTTATTATTTGATATATAAGCTACAATATAATGGCATAACCACCAAAAAAGCATGGTGGTCCCCATGACTGGTGTTCTCCTACCGTTTCCCTTGAATAGTTTGCTACTATGTAATATAACAAAAACCTTAGCCACAGCAACGCTTGGCCGGTCTGCTAGTACTTGTTATAAAAAGTATAGAGATGATAAAAATATCATATAGAAAAATATTGCATATAAATAAAACAATTTAAACAGCTTCAGTAAAACCTTAAATTCTGATCTATCTCTCTTATCGACATAAGAAAGCTTTACAAAATGAAAAATAACATTACTTAAAACTATTTTGACCTTGATTTTACCTCAAGAAAGCAATTAGAGAGCAATTTCATTGTCTACAAATGCTCCTCTGTCTTATTGATTTCTCGCTTCCTCTCAAAGTGGCGCAGACAAGCCCTTTATTGTCGTGGTGATTCCCGATAGCTTTGAGATAATACTACTACCTTGAACCCTATATCTTATCCCTAGAGCTCCGTCTCTTACTTTAGGTCTCTTGGTGCAGACATCCCGTACTTATTTATATATATGCTACTGTAAAAGCTTGAACTGCAGTAAATCCTAAGATATTCCAGTAAAACCTAAGATCTACCAATTCCTAATGGTAAATGTCCCAAAAGGTTTGCGATTCGAACTCTTACCACCATTCTGTTGGTAAATCTTAGGATTTACATTAATGGCACGGTAAATGTTGAAAAACAGAAAAATGCACCTGCAGATCATCATGATTACTTTGTAATTCTAAATGCCACAATAGCAATCCGTGTTGTAACAAGTGAAATGTTTTTTTTAATATGACAAATATCAAAGGATTCGGGGCAGCCCCCAGGAAATACACATATTGTAATAGGAAAATCATAATCTAATAAGTGATATAAAATATACCACCATTTAAACATCTAATAATGGTTTTATCCTCATTGTGAACACACCGTTACTTACGAAATTTGTATATAATTCGAGAATTTCTATAGTTTAAGCAAATCCAGCAAAATGTATTTGACGAACTACTTCCTTATTGCTTTTGTGCTTTGCGGGGCTCTTGGTAAGCATTTGTCTTTTAATTAATAATTTAAATTATAAATATAAATTATATGTGAATCGCAAAATATGTTGCCAATTATTTTGGTAAATATTTATGCCTCCCTTGATTTCTACGGAAGGTTAGGTATAGAAAGAAAAATAAGAACTAAACTAAATTTTTATTTCGGAAAGTCTCTATTGAGTTGCATATAAAAATGTTCTATAGTTTTAAGTTAGTAAGAAGCTAATAAAAAGGTAGAATTAGTAAAAATTATACTGAAGCGAAACTACATCTATCTAACTACTGTGCCAGTTTTCAATGTATCATTACATCATCATGATCATACCATGTCGGTCGGTCACATCATGCTAAAGTTATTGGCTCAGATCAAGCCGTCTATATATCCTTATTTATAAGCTTATTTTAATAACCTTTCATATTAACGTTAAACAAATTACTTTCGAGGAAATAAATGAAATTTTATAAAATATAATTTTCACTATTTTCATTTTAAAGCCGCAGAAATATCAGAGATCAATGAGCCCGAAGGCCGCGTCGTGGGTGGGTCAGACGCACCAGATGGGGCTGTGCCATACATAATATCTCTACAGCGTTCAGATTATAATAACATCGCAACCTGTGGTGGTGCCATCATTGCTGACCAATGGATCCTCACTGCAGCACAATGTGTCCGAGAGTAAGCCTAGGATTCGATTATGAGTATTTTTAAATAAATTTATATTAACTGTTTTAGTAAATTATCTAAAAAATATTGACTATCTATCGAATTAAATTATTTCTATTAAAGTAAAAATATTTTTCAGCGTATCGCCAAAAGATTTAAGCGTTTTGGCAGGAACAAACAGCATAACGTCTGGAGGTACCAGATACAAAGTTGACAAAATTGTAAAACATGAAAAATATACCGCAAGACCGAATGTTAATGATATTGCACTGTTGAGAACCACAAAGAAGATTGAATTTACAGACAAAGTTAAAGCTATCGAAATAGCCACGGAAGACCCCAAACCAGGGGACAAGTGTAAATTATCTGGATGGGGATACATCGACGTAAGTATAATCTTAAAACATAATTTCTCTCTATACAAGACGAAAAAAATTGAACCAAACGGCTTATATAACTGGATAAATAAACCTTTTATCATGGTAACGGCACAAATTTCGGGTCAAGGATTCAGCTACTGAAGTATTTCCTAACTAATACAACCGAATGTACCAATTCTTAAAAGGTTGGCAACGCATCCGTGAGTGTCCATGGGTAGCGGTATCACTTAACATCAGGGGACCCTCCTGCCCGTTTCCCAACTGTTATATAAAAAAATATGATTTATAAAAGTTCAAATTGTAATTAATCAAATTTTTCCAGCAAAGGGGAAGACGCAGTCACGACAAATTGCAATGGTTGGACGTAAAAATTATATCCGAGGAAGACTGTAAAGCTAATGAAATATTAAAACGCGCTGAAAAGAATTTCCCTATTACTGAAAGCCACATCTGTACTCTTAACAAGAAAGGCGAAGGTACTTGCAAAGTAAGTAATTATTGTTATCAGGTCCCGCAAAGTCGTACAAGACTAAAATCCTATTCGATCCTATAACTACGTTGTGGGTGAAAATAGAAATGTAACCGAGCAGACATTGTATACCTACCTATTTGAAATATTTTGTATATTCGGTCCCAAAATTCTAAGGGCTACACAACCACACCTCAACCACACCACGTGGCTGGGCGTATATGATACCGACCACATCGCAACCACAATGCCACCACCAGCGGCACTGCGAACTAGTGGCCGACCTCCCCCGGTTTATTCATTCTGCGTTCGACTAAGGTGACAAAGTTTCCTCTTCGAACTCAGTCAACTCCAGCATTCATAGCGGAAACACGTTCCGCAACTGTGCACACGACGCATCGCAACTACTGGCGACAATGCAACCACATCGACATTTTGTCGGTACCACAACGCTACTACAAAAAGCTGCAGCGACACTATTTACACGTAACCACTGCTTCACAGCATTTTGTCGTTGCGACGTGGTGTGGTTGTGGTACGTGTGAAACAGTCCTTAATCATACACTGCATAAATAAGCAAGTCAATCTATTTACAGTCAAAATCTGTTGTAACGACAACGAAGGGACTACTCATATTTGGTCGTAAAAACCGATGGTCGTAACAGCCGATGACGTAGTTATTAAGTACCTAATACAATAGAAGTCAGCCGGGACCTTTGAATTTGGTCAATATAACCGGTATGTTGTTCGGATGTCGTCGTAAACGGTTTTGACTGTATTTAAAACATACATGATTTTCATGTGATATGGTCACTATAAGATGTTGCAAGGTTAGCTAATTACGTAATTACTTAAAGCCCCCAGTACACAATGGCCTGTGATGGGCCACGCTTTGCAATGCACAATTGTAGGCCACTATCACTTGGTGTTCACACAATGGCGCATGCCTCATTGCTGCCTGGCAAACCACTTGTAATGGACGTCGAAGTAATTACGGCTGTTGCAGGCGGCTATTTATTTGTATACTGTTTACAAGTATTACAGAAGTGTGTACCGTCACAAAGTTATAAAAAAGAAATGGCGAAAAAGGCGATGGTGGATGCTGACCATTCATCGAAACAGTTTTACAAATTCTAGTGCTAGAACAAATTCTAGTTCTAGCACGAAACACAAAAGTGTACTATCCCGGTCAGCGGCCGGTGACGAACTAAACAATGGCCGATTGTGTAAACACCACAGGCCACGCTACGCCACGATTCCTTTGAAGTGTGCCCAAAAAACCGACAACTCCCCGATTGCGCGCCACGATTGACAATTATTGTCCGCCATCATATACCATTACCCCCTGTACACAATGGCGATGGCCTGTAGTGGGCCCGCATGGGCCATTGTGTACTGGGGCCTTAAGATAGAAAATCCCTCAAGTAGGGACTGAACAATTAACCGACTTTACTGTAGGACTGTTTTTGTTTTGTTGTTTTACAAATTGAGTTTTTCATGGCTCAATCTTAATAAATGTCCCTACATAATTACCTGCTTCATCTTAACAGAGTCAGATATATATCTTGGTTCGATTTCTTACCCTACAATCGACTTTCTGTCTATGTGCGCATAAGACTCGCTCGCACGTCGAAGGAAAACATCGTGAGGAAACCGGCATGCCTTAGACCCAAAAAGTCGACTGTGTTTAACCATTTCAGGCGGGAAGGTTGATTACCTACTTGCCTATTACAAGTGACCACGGAACAGATACATAAATCGATATAAACTATAAATATATACACATACCAAGAGTTTTTTTACGCCAGCTTTTTCTCTCGGCCTACACCCTAATAAACTTATTTTATATTATGTAACTCAGAGAATATTTCAAGGATAATCTGGAAATCGGACCTTTTAAGTTTATTCGTTGTAATGTTTGGAATTTCCACGTTTCACTCTTTCTTAAACAAAGATCTTACTAAACACTTTTCAGGGTGATTCTGGTGGATCCTTGGCGTGCAACAACAAATCTGCTGCTATCGTCTCATTTAACGTTCCGTGTGCTCGTGGAGTGCCTGATGTCTACACGAGAACCACCAGCTACTCCAAGTGGATTAAGGACAACATGGAGGCTAATAAGCCCTAATTAAGTCCCGACAATTGATGTTTTAGAATTATTTCTTAATATCAATAAATGTTATGTTATCCTAAATGTAATGTTATTTCTATAATATAATGATTGCCAAAGTGTGTACTATCTATATATTTATTTCAAATGCGAGAACAAATTCTTTATTATTAGTATCCTGAATGGGAAATTCCATCTTCCACCACAAAAACAACTCTTTTTAAGACACTTCTTGCCGCGTGGTTTACCTTTTATGGAACCAGCTGTTATTTCAGGTATTTCCAAACCCTTAGGACTTCTTCGTGGATCTTCAGGAGAAGATCGAACAACTACCTAAAAGGCCGCCAGGAAAGTGCTCTCTAATTGCTTTCTTTGGGTAAAATCAAGGGCAAAATAGTTTTTGAGTAATCTTATATTTCATTTTGTAAAGCTTTAATGTCGATAAGAGAGATAAATCATAATTTACGGTTTTACTGAAGCTGTTTAAATTGTTTCATTTATATTAATAAAATGCAATATTTTTCTATATGACATTTTTATCAACTATATTTTTTATAACAAGTATGGCATGTATATTACTAAGGCAACTTCTTGTATGCCAGTAGGTATATATGTTACCGTAAAATTGTAAACACCGTTAGATTGTAATGTATCGAAGTGAAACCGTCAAATTGTGAAACGCATCGCACCTCGCGCGCTGATTGGTTGAACGGAATATGCCCCGCGCCACCATATTTGTTTGTTAATTCGTTTGTTGTCGAATGTAAATTGATTGTTTTGATGAATGTAAATTGATGTCGTGTTAAAAGTAACTCACAGCTTTAGAATTAGTTATATGAAGTTTTTAGAGAATGTATGTATGTAAATCTTTAAACCCAATTATAAGCCAAGCTCTTTTAATAGAGCCATACAATGGTTTCCTTATCATATCACACCGTAAGTAAAATCTGAGGAACAAAGAAGCAACATAATTTCTCTCTATACATGACTCAGATAATTTGCGATAAACTCAATAAGTTTCATCGTCGGACGTCGAGGCAGATCACGAAATTTCACCCGCATCACCACTATGTGCAAATCCATTGTATTTTTACTTCATACAATTTGTTGTTTGTCGTAAAAGCGAATTAAAAAAATGTGACCAAACGGCTTAATATATAACTGGATAAATAAACCTTTTATTATGGTAGCGGTATAAACTTCGGGTCATATTTGGCAACGAACCAGCTACCCACTAAGTATTTCCGAACTAATTCAACCGAATGTATCAATTCTTAAAAGGCTGGCAACGCACTTGTGAGTGGGGTGACCCTCCTACCCGTTTCCCATCTGTTATATAAAAAAAATATGATTTATAAAAGTTTTTGCAGCTTCGAGTTTTGATAAGTTCAAATAGTTATAAATCAAATTTTTCCAGAAAAATCAAAATAACAGTCCCGACAAATTGCAATGGTTGGACGTAAAAATTATATCCGAGAAAGACTGTAAAACTGATTATTTAAAGCACTATGAAAAGAGTAACCCTGTTACTGAAAACCACATATGTGCTTTTAACAAGGACGGCGAAGGTACATGCCAAGTAAGTATCTTGTATTATTGTTATCAGGTCCCGCCAAGTCGTGTAAACAAGTCCAAAATGTAATGTAATGTCGTGGTGGGTAAAAATAGAAGCCTAACCGAGCAGACATTGTAGAAGCACGGTATATTTGAAATACATATTTTGCATTTTCGGTCCTATTTTCCAAATACACCTACTGCATAAATAAGTCAAGTTAATCTATTTACAATTCAAAATCTGTTATAACGACATCGAAGAGACTACTCATATTTGTTCGTAAAAACCGATAGTCGAACAGCCGATGACGTTGTTATTAAGTACAATAGTATTTAGCCGGGACCTTTGATTTTAGTCAATATAACCGGTATGTTGTTCTAAACGATGTCGTCGTAAACGGTTTTGGCTGTATTTAAAACATACAATGGTGATATCTGGTGATATGGTCACTATAAGGTGTTGTTAGGTTAGCTAATTACGTAATTACTTAAGACAGAAGGTCAAGTAGGGACTGAATAAATAACCGACTTGGTATTACGTGGATCTCACAACTTTTTATGGTAGAACTGCGTTGCAAATTTTTTTTACAAGTTAAGTTTTTCATGGCATTTTTATTATTATAACTCCATTTTTAGACATGACTAATATGAATAACAAAAAATTGTTCGTGTCGCTACATAATAACTGTTTCATCACTCGGACTTGGTTCGATTCCTTACCCTACAATAGTCTTTCTGTCTATGTGCGCATTTAAGACTCGGATCCGGTTGATCACCTACTTGCCTATTAGAAGTGATCACGCAACAGATACAGAAATCTGTATCTGTTGCCGATGAGTGATATTATATATTTCATAATAAACATATTTTATTTTATGTAACTCAGAGGTAATATTCCAAGGCCCCTCTGGAAATCGGACCTTTTAAGTTTGTTCATTGTAATGTGTGGAATTTCCACCTTACACTCTCTCAAACAAAGATCTTACTGGACACGATTTCAGGGTGATTCTGGTGGAACCTTGGCGTGCGAGAACAAATCTGTTGGTATCGTCTCATGGAATATTCCGTGTGCTCGTGGACATCCTGATGTCTACACGAAAACCACCAGCTACTCCAAGTGGATTAAGGACAACATGGAGGCTAATAAGCCCTAATTAAGTCCCGACAGATGATGTTTTAGAATTATTTCTTATTATCAATAAATGCACCAACAAATAAATAATTTTTCATTTCAAATGCGAGTACAACGTTTATATTATTACTATCCTTCAGGCTTACAAAAGTGTTGGTCAAAGTAGGTGTACCTAAGCTAATATATTTCTTTTTTATAGATGTGTCTTTACTAAGACATCATGGAACATTTCGATTTAGCCTGACATAAGACTACATAATAAGTAATTTAAATCTAACCTACTTTACTAATAAGGATATATGACTCGAGTGGGGTCGAGGCGATCTTGACTTTTGGACAGCGCGTTCGGGGGAACGCGACAGAGTTCTTTTTGAGGATTCGGAAAAGCATTGCGGTGAATAGAGGTTAGACCGAATTGGTTGATTTGTGCTTTATAATGATAGTAAGATCCGTACCAGGATGTACCGTAACGTTCCAGGATGACCTCTAATAGGCAACGATGCCAGAAAGTCGTGAAGCGCATCACATCTGCTTCTTCTATAAATTACCATTACTTCATAGCGATCACGACCGCTCTGTCAGGAGTGTACCGGATAGGAAGAAGAAGATCCGTACCTTGAATCCGCTGCTAAGGTGCCGTTTGAAGTGTTAAAAGGAAACAACTTAAAATTAAATATTGTACGATACATATTCGTGTCGTTTGAGCTCGCACTTTTCCCACATAACGCCCACTAAACCCACTATTGACGATACTTTCGAAGAAGGCAATATTTCTCCGACAAATTTAGTGTAAACTTTTTATAACGTCATTCGCGATAGCAAAAAAGGCTCTATAACGTAAAAATATTTACATTTGTTTGGTTTAATACAATTCACTCTTTATAACACAATATCTCTCTATAACGAAGTAATATTGTTATAGTTAGACATCAACAACATACTTAAGTGTATAATCAGCCTACGAAACTAACCTTTTGAGGTGCCGAGATTTCTAAGAAAGACACCTGAGGTCATAAACAGCTGTCTCGCCTTTGTTATTGTTAATTGCATTAACACGTGTGCCATTATTCTTAGATTACATTGCCTGTAGGAAATTTCGATCTCAATTACTAAACGCACTACCGCCACCTATCGTGTATTATCAGTCGTACACAAACTTTGGAACTGTCAAAATAGCAAGTAAAACAAAAGCGTTATGTTTTATATGGGTTTAGAATAGTTTACCTATTGATAGTAATAAAATTAGAAATTATTGTAGGTTAAATTTTGTTTTTTTTTCTCTTCCATCCCTATTATAAAGAAAGAATTCGTATTGTGAAAACAATCTCGTTTCTTCCTTCTCAATATTAACAATAAACGAAACTTAATTAATCAAAAGATTGTATTAAGACATAAATTTTGAACAATGCACAAAATTCTTTGATGTCACCGACAGCTCTAGTTCTTGTCAGGAGTCGCGCACCGATTCGTGGTTTGCACTTTACACCTAAGAATGTATGAATACAAAAACTTATGATGCTCTACGTATGGTTTTTACAATAATTTTAATAATGTGAGTTAACCTAAGTAAATCAAACGTGAACCAATTGAATTGATTACAAAGATACATTTATCATAGGCTACACGGCACTGTTACACCCGCCTGAAGGTGGTTACAAATAAGTAAGTAAGAAATAAACTACTTACTACTAGGTACTTAGGAAAGAAAGTACTTTTAACGCTGGTGTTTTTGTTCGGTTGAAAGCGTAGAAATACGATTTTTAAAAATTTTAGCTGCTCCAAATGTCAAAACCTTTCTTTTTACTTTTTCTACGGCTTCGGCCACATCGTCTTGGGTATTGGATGTTGCACGTGATTATTTCCGGACGTAGTTACGAGGCATGGTTACTGAATAAAACAAGCTTTCATTCCGCGCCCACTATAGTCACATCACGTCCAAAGCAAACCATCTACTGGGTTTTATTCTTAGATCCACAAAAGGTTTTAAAAATCCTCGTACCACCTTGTACTTATACTTCAGCCTCGTAAGAAGTATATTAGAATACGGTAGTCCTATATGGTCGCCGAATTATAAGGTGCACATTGACGATATTGAACGAATTCAGAGGAAATTTCTCAGAATTTTATGTTATCGTATAAAACCTGGCCGGTCTAACTTAAATTATTGCGATAGACTCCTGAAATTTAAAGTTCAACCATTAGATGCATAATCTTCGACTTAGTTTACCTTTACAAAATCACCCACTCCATTATAGACTCTCCCGAACTACTAGTTCACATAAGCCTTAACATTAAATTTAGTGCCCGTAGATCTAATGAAGTCAATCTATTTTCCCTACAAATTTATAAAAATAACATCTCGTATTACAACCCTTTGACCAGGATGGCTCGTCAATATAACGAGATGGCAAAGAGCAATCACTTACTTGTGGACATATTCTGTCACAATATTAATAAATTCATCAGTGTCATTAAAGACATCCTCCATCGTAGGTTAAGTGCTGACCCTTGTGGCCCTGGTTGCTATACCTAAATGACTTGACCCACCCTCATCGTTAAACTGGTGTCGAGGAACTTCTTATTTTTTTACTATGTTACCTTTGATAGTTATGAGCCTTTTCATTATTGTAACATTAATTTTGCAGTGTGCACATGGTTTTACATTAGAATCCTGTTCATAACTGTTAGTTTTAAGTTTATTTTTGTAAAGATTATAATGTGTTTTGTGCATCAAATAAATAAAATAAATAAATAAATTAACAAATAAAAAAATTGTTTATATAAGTATATATGTATAAGGAAACCACATGGGGTATGTGTATGTGTGTATTGTATATTATTACCAAATTCTTAGGGTCTATTTCACATTGTATGGATAAAGTACCAAATTGCTATGCAACACATAAATTATTTGGAAGATAAATTGTGCTATTTGACATTCATCGGACTCATAACTTATGATGGACTTTATGTGACGAATGGCGCTATCTGACAGACGTGAAACGCAACAATAGTGTTTATCCTACCAATAAGTAATAAATAGCTAACTTGGAACTTATGTAGAACTTATCCGTACATTGTGAAACAGACCCTTAATCTAATAAACTTTACACTAGTATCCTATACATTATTACCTAACATTTAACATAAAATTTAGTGTCAACTTTATACTACAGTCAAAATCTGTTATAACGAAATTGAAGGGACAACTCATATTTGGTCGTAAAAACCGATAGTCGTAACAGCCGATGACGTTGTTATTAAGAACCTAATACAATAGAATTCAGCCGGGACCTTTGATTTTGGTCAATATAACCGGTATGTTATTATAAACGATGTCGTCGTATACGGTTTTAACTGTATACTATTTTATTATATTATAATTTTTTTCTGTATCTTCATAGTTGAAGTCTAGTAGCCACAGAGCAACCTTCTCCTTTCAGTCTATTTTGTTAGGGGTATATAGAGAGAGCGGTTTTGGTATCCCGTATCATATAAGTAATCCCCCAAAAAACAGAAGAATTTCAGGGCAAAACTTGTGCGAAAGGGTCTTGTAATGCACGCTGCCTTTTCTACGCTTATACCTGTAAGAAATATTGATACATTATGTTTAATACAACCAAAGACTAACTACGGAAAACTTAATACTATGTATCATGGCGCACAAATATTTAATACATTGCCACCCAGATTAAAAGAAATAAAACCTTTTTACAAATTTAAAAAACTTTTAAAAGTACATATAATTAACAACATACCTATAAAATAACAAAAATAAAAACAACCATATTCTATATCTGTGTCTGTAACAATCGTAATATGAATTAATGGAATAATTATTAATGTATTTACAAAACATCAAAAAGGCTATTCTAGCATTTACTTATGTCTGCGAACGAGCGTCTTAGAAATTATTACTATTCATTGTCAGATAATGCCTGTTGTAACATCGATGCGACCTACCTGCACTTTTGTAACACATATGGTACATATTATTGTTAAAAACTAATATTTTTATTTTATATTGTGTATTTTCAAATAATTTCATAACACGATGTACATAACTAACTTACTCTAAATTTTCTCGCTAAGTGAATGTAATTCTTTGATAAATAAAGTATCTTTGAACCGAAGGTGTTGATCTTAGTTGATTAGTGAACATTAAGCAAATAGAGAGTACCTTCCAATGTTTGATAAATAAAAATTTATTTGATTTAGCTAAGTTTAATCAATTTATATGCAGTTTTTGTTTATTTCATTGTCTTATTATAATTATAAGTGCTATAAAATACTATTTTCTTTTCAGAAAGGCTATAACAACCAAATGTGCCGATGAAAGTAAAATGTTGCGACATCGGCAAAAACATAAAATAGAAGATGATGATGATGAAGAATAGGTATTCGCTAGGACAATGGCTCGACAACGGCCGTCTAGGTGTACTAATTGAGAAAGAAACACTCGACCGCAAGTAAAAATAATATTTGTTTGTGTATCGAAACTGTCAACTACGGCATTTGATTTTAATATTGTGTTCATTTTACAGATGCTTCGATCGGATTGTTCCAGCGATTGTGGATCTCTTCCCAAGAGTAAAACGAGGGCAGTTAACATTAACTGGAAGAAAAGAAATTAACTGAAGTTTTAAGAAGGATTTTGTATTATGAAATGAGTTGTCACAATTTTATTATTACATCTTTGGTTGGGACCCTGAGGTCAATCATATACAATTTAACAAATTCACTTTATTTAAATACCAGCACGGTGTACCTACAATCTTAATATATATAAATTACGCGTCACGTTGTTTGTCCGCTATGGACTCCTAAACTACTTAACCGATTTAACTTAAATTTGCACACCGTGTGCAGTTTAATCTAACTTATAAGATAGGATAGCTTACATCGTAATTTATACCCGCAATATTATTTTATTGCAAATTATTTGTTCATTATTTGATATTCACAATTCTAACAGATGGCGCTGTGTTTGAAAGTACTAACGTTTCACATAAGCTACAATTTAATGGCATCTGTGTAAAAAAGCATGGTGGTCCTCATGACTGGTGTTCTCCTAGCGTTTCCCATGAATAGTTTACTACTATGTAATATAACAAAAAACCTTAGCCACAGCAACGCTTGGCCGAGTCTGATAGTTTGTGTATATTATAGAGCCCCTTATAGTATAAGATCCCGCTATACAACGACCTTCACCGAGATGCTTATTTAATGAAACTTATTTTATATTTAATTTAATATGTCAATAAATATAATCCATATGGGTTGCCTAGCAAATTTCAGTCCAGAGTATGTTTAATTAATTAAAAAAAAAATATTTTTTTAAACATTTCACCGGTATGATTATTAGATAAATTCTATACCAATCGAACGTATGAAGCCCATAGAATATGCAAACGTTAGGTTGTTTTTAATCAATTCATTATTTATGTGTACATTTTTTATGTGACACTAAAGTATATATACATCTTTAGTATAAAAGAAGGTTATAGTGATACATATATTATAATACTACCCTGATTAAAAATATTGATTGAAAAAAGTTCAAAAAATGTACTACATGCAAATTATAATTAAATAAGTTTCATTAAATAAGCATCTCGGTGAAGGTCGTTGTAAAGCGGGATCTTAGACCATTAAGAAAAAAGGCATACAGTCAAAATCTGTTATAACAACATCGAAGGGACTACTCATATTTGATGACGTTGTTATTAAGTACCAAATACAATTTAGAATTCAGCCAGGACCTTTGATTTTGGTCAATATAACCGGTATGTTCTAAACGATGAAAAATCAAGAATTCGTTTCGTGAAACCAATTTAGTTTCTTCCTTCTCAATATAAACAATAAACTATACTTAATTAATCAAACGATTGTATTAAGACATATAATTAATATTTTTGTATTGAACAATATTTACTAACGAACCTAATATATTAGTTTTACATCTAAAAGTATAAAACTACCTTGTAGAACAATAAACATTAACCTGTACTGCCGTGCGATTCTGTAACTCACTTTTCGCACTCACTGAAAAGGTGGGAGCTTATAGTTTATTGTTTATCAGAATGCCAAATCATAACATGACTGCTTCACGACTGATTTGAGCGAGACCGCCGCTGCGAAAACCGCTGTGAGAGTTCGAAAAGTGAGTTACAGAATCGCAAGGCTGTACTTATTTATGGATTTCATTAGTAACAAGCAAAACCAAAACTTTAATATAAGTAAATAAAAAAGTGCGTGCGTACAAAGTACACATGTCAGAAGTAAAACTTCTTTAGCAAACTCATTTTTAAGTCTTGTTCATATTTATACAAATCTAAAAATTTCCAAGACTATTATACATATTTTAATTTATTAAAAACGCGTGGCACTTTAATTTACAATTCGTCTTTTGAGATTTCAATAAATTATTTTGCTTAAAATATATAAAACTAATACCATAAAATCTCTACGAAATTTACTTAAAAAAATAGAATTTCTATACGGTAATTCGCCCTTCTCACTCAATCGGTCTCAATCGCTCTGTCCCTTTTCTTCGACCAAAACGCTTCTTTTCTAAATCTATTGAAAGGGAAAGGTAAAGAGAACTTTTTATTTAATTGCAAAACTAAAATTTTATTTTAAGTAAAAATTTAGATAAATAAGATATGTAGTTTCAAATTTTAATTTATTTATTTTTACTTGTACTGTTTACAACCGTACATGTATTTGCAATGTAAATGACACCATGCAAGTGTATTCATTTTCATTATATTTTATTATATTCATATGTAATACCACAAGAGCTTCAAAATTATCGGGTATTTCCCGATAGGTTCGTTGCAAACAATTAATATAGTCGTCATGACGACTTGTTTGCAACGAACCTTGAGGGAAATACCAGATAATTTTGAAGCTCGAGTGGTATTCGGGGGATTATTTTTCCGACCCAAATGTCGGCCAATAGAATTGCACCATGAGACGAAATGTACAGTTAACAAATAAGAATTTCATAATGAATAAAACAACTACTTAATACTTTTCTTGAAGCAACGACCAGAGAAAATTTTCACAAAAAATTTTCAGTATAATACCATGTAGGTTGTACCACGTGACGTCGAATGGTGCAATTCTATTGGCATACATTAGGGTCGGAAAAATAATCACTTAAATTAGTTGGCATTCAGATCCCAATCTTATCTCACCCCACTAGTTTAGTCCATTGCTCTTTAAATAAATAATTATCCCTTTAAATATCTTTATAAGTTATCCCAACCCCGAACATTGCATATTTGGTAATTTATACATAATCCCGCGAAAATATCAACTTGGTACGTTGCCAATTTATTTCCTGTTACAAGTTACAGTGACAAAAACTGAATTTGTATGACACTTGGGAACGGAGTAAGATCGAATCTTTTGTATATTTATCACGTATACCCGTAATTTTCTTTTGGGTAATGATGAAAAGATATTTCTTAAATGACTAAAGATGTATTTTGCTGTGGTTTCGTAACTAAGAATAAAAAACTATAATTAAATATTCTAATGAAACAGTCGTACTTATCTTGTAATTAAAGTTACAGAACACGGGGTAAGATTAAATCACTTGAAGATTTAACGAAAAAATCTGGCAATAAACTCTCCGCCACTCTTTTTAATCGCCAAGTTGCTTTTCACATTGTTTGTAAGGAGCTGCAAACATTACACGTTCCACGTGATATCTTAAGTAATTAATAATAATAAAATAAATTAGAAACAAAGACTTGTCCTCTATCTGCAGGAGGCATGGTGAAATAGGAGCACGCACTTACATTCTCGTGGGAACAACACGCAAATACATAGGCGAAATAAGTCCGACCATACCATCAGGTGGTATCTTGGCCAATCGTCTGTCCAATTCTGTATATAAAAAAATTGTCTATTTAAGTACATGAAATATGTTGTTTGTAGCAAAAACTAATAAAAATTATTGTGGCCAAACTGATAGATATATTCAAAATTTTGCCAATAACAAGATCGTGGAGTTCATCATGGCAACGGTATAAACTACTGGTCAGATTGAATAACGAACTAGGTACATGTGTGATTGTCCTTCACTGTCGATATCACTTGACATCATCCTGCCGTTTGCCTCCTATTAAGTAAAAAAAAGAATGAGCGTGAAGAAAGACTTTTCGCAACTCGACAGGTGTGGCAGGAGTTTCAAATAAAACGTCAACATCACATATTATTAACATATCTTAATAATTAAAATAAATAACAATTGCTTAGCCCAATTTATTTTAAACGAATTTCTAATTTCATGGATCATGGCAGCCTTGAAGTTAATAACACGTTTGAAAGTGTAATAGGAATAAAATTAATTATAAGAATAACCTTGGTTAAAGAGTTAATTTAAAAAACAAGCACGATAATGTGTAAATTTGATGAATTTACACATTATCGTTCGCCATAATTAAAACATACATTACCCTCACAGTAACAATACCATAATGTCGAAAAATATATAATACTAGCAGACTGGCCAAGCGTTGCTGTGGCTAAGGTTTTTGTTATATTACAAAGTAGTAAACTATTCAAGAGAAACGGTGGGAGAACACCAGTCATGGGGACTACCATGCTTTATGGTGGTTATGCCATTAAATTGTAGAAACGTTGAAAGAATTATATGAAACGTTGGTACTTTTAACACAGCGCCATCTGTTAGAATTGTGACTATTAAATAAGAAACAAATATTTTGCTATAAAATAATATTGCTGGTATAAATTGAGATGAAAGCTATCCTATCTTAAAAGTTAGATCAAACTGCACACCGTGTGCAAATTTGATTGATATCGGTTCGGTAGTTTAGGAGTCCATAGCGGACAAACAATGAGACACGTAATTTATATATATATTAAGATTAAGTGCAAAAGATACACAATATCTCTATTGTGAACTCTCCGAACATATAAATATGTCGATAGTGTTAGGCCGGGAGATAGTGACACAAAATAGTGGGTCATTTGTACCAGTATGGCGGTTATTCAGGTGTCTTATTAGGCAATGAAAAAAAGAAAAATGATGGTCATAGCGCTGGTACCGGCGGCCCAATCGCGTGGGCGTTAGTCGAACTCGTGGGATTAATTAGGGTGTCAAACGATTTGTTCCACAAAAATTCTAGTATTTTCCGATAGACTTCCAACATGGCGATTAAAAAGGGTGGCGGAAAGTTTCTTGCCAGTTCTTCTTACCCGCTCTACGCCCTTGACTTTCGAACTGGTAGTAAATGTAAATTTACAACTAATTTAACTTGACAATTCAAAAGTGTACTTGGTTACCCACTTGAACAAAGATATTTTGAGTTTGAGTTTGACCATAACAAAAATAAGAGGCGGCAGGGCAGTGTCATGCCATACTTCTCCGGTGTGACTTACAGCTCGCCATATCGACGCGAATGCGTTAATAAAAAATTAAAAAAGTCAACCATTTGTGGCAGGCTAATTTTGCACAGTTAATCATCGTCGTGTCAATCTTTTCGGACGGTTCAAAATGGCCGCCATACCTCCGAAAATCTGTAAAAAAAATTTCAGACACCACCTCCCACAGGTATAGCTTTATCAGACTCCTATTTATGACCATACTGGGATTGTTGAAAAAAAATTTAAGCGTGTACAAATCGTTTGGCAAAAAAAAAAAACGCTGATTTTCGGAGTTCATAAACTCGTTTTAAACTATTAAAGCCATTCAATAGACACGATAGCTAATGACAAATTGAAAGCCGCCCGCGCGGTAATGAAAAGTCAAAATCAGATTAGGGTAAAAAGCCGCTTTCACCGGGGAAGGCGTGGTCGTTGAGCTTCCATCCTGCCCTTCAGGCAATTGACAACCCCTCGACGGCAAAAGCCCAGCCCTGCGATTCTGTAACTCATTTTTCGAACTCACACAGCGGTTTTCGCATCGGCGGTCGCTCTCAAATCAGTCGTGAAGCAGTCATTTTATGATTTGGCATTCTGACAAACAATAAACTACAAGCTCCCACCTTTTCAGAATGCCAAATCATAAAATGACTGCTTCACGACTGATTTGAGAGCGACCGCCGATGCGAAAACCGCTGTGTGAGTTCGAAAAGTGAGTTACAGAATCGCAGGGCTGGTCTGAGGCTCGCAGGAGATGCCCTTGCGCTAGTCGGGGAAAAACGCCCATTCCGACCAAGCTACGCTCGCCAAAATAGCCCGAGCTGAGTTGTAAAGGTCTCTTGAGGCCAACAGCGAGATCCCAAAAAAAACCACCACCCAGCGTGAACCAACCAAATAAGTAGTTTCATTTAACATACATCCCTACAACAACAGCCACCGAACTTTACTTGAGACTTGTTTTTTCTACAAGTTGTGTTTTTAATTTCATTTATTTTACTTTGTAAATAATCATTTTTAATTATTATTAGGTAGTTTTTGTAAATACTTAGTGTAACATTTTTTTAATACGAGACTGTCTTGCGATTCTGTAACTCACTTTTCGAACTCACTCAGCGGTTTTCGCAGCGACGGTCGTGCTCAAATCAGTCGTGAAGCAGTGATTTTATGATTTGGCATTCTGATAAAGAGGAAGCTTTCTTGTTTATCAGAATGCCAAATCGTAAAATGACTGCTTTTTTGACTGTTACAGAATCGCAAGGCTATACTTGGACTATTTTAAGTTAGATAGTCTAAAACTCCGACGTCATTTAATTGATCTAGTTTATTTGTATAAAATATTTAACTGTAACATCTAATCCATCTTTAAAACTTATCTTCTTATAAAATGTTCCTTTCTTTGTAATCCGAGAGTTACTCGAAGTAAAAGTCTTCTATACGTATATACGGCTCGCCTATCTGCTACTTTGAATGGTCCAGTGTATAGACTATCTCGCTCTTACAACTTGATTACTAACATCGACGAAAATATTGATATATTTTACAACAATCTTCCAACATACCGTAACGTTGTTTATCATGCTTTTAATGGGGTTTAAGTTTTCATTTAGTTTTGGTTATTTTTATTTTGTGGTTGTTTGTTAAAAATCCAATCGCTATTGTAAGTTAAATAAAATGAAATAAAAGTAATAACTAACTATATTATCGAAAACTCAGCTCATCAGTTACAATATATCACAATAGCATATCTAATTTTTATTCATACATATTTAAGTGTAACCTGAAATTAATTGAATAATTAATCATTTCATAGATATAATACAATAGGTACACGTACTTTTTACGTAATTAATGGAGAAAGACAATTAATTAGAAAAAATAAGAATTTTAATTACTGTCCGAGCTGCCCATGTAACACAGTTTATGGCGTGGAGTTTATATAGTGAAAATGACAAATCTGAAACGATTCGGGGCAGCCCCCAGAAAGTACACATATTGTAATAGGAAAATTATGATTTAATAAGTGATTAAAGATATGCCACCATTTAAACATCTAATAATTATTTTATCCTTATTGTAAACACACCGTTACTTATGAAATTTGTATATAATTCGAGAATTTCTATAGTTCAAGCACATTCAGAAAAATGTCTTTGAGAAACTATTTCCTACTTCGTTTTGTGCTTTGGTAGGCATTACAGTCTTTTAATTAATAATTTTTCTAAATTAAAACTAAATATGAATAGTAGGCAATGTGCAGCAATAAGGATCCATCTGTTAGGAATGATGGCGCCACCACAGAATGTGAAGTTATTTTGGTCTGAACGCTGAAGAGATAGTTGGTATAGCCCCTTCTGGTGCATCTGTCCCACCCACGACGCGGCCTTCGGGGTCATCGATCTCTGATATTTCTGCGGCTTTAAAATGAAAATAGTGAAAATTATATTTTATAAAATTTCATTTATCTCCTCGAAAGTAATTTGTTTAACCTTAATATGAAAAGCTTATTTTATAAGGATATTTAGACGTCTTGATCTGAGCCAATAATTTTAGCATGAGGTGACCGACAGACATGGTATGATGATGTAATGATACAGTGAAAACTGGCACAGTAGATGATAGATAGATGTAGTTTCGGTTCAGTATAATTTTTACTTATTCTACCTTTTTATTAGATTCTTACTAACATATAACTATAGAACATTTTTATATGCAACCCCATAGAGACTTTCCGAAATAAAAATTTAGTTTAGTTCTTATTTTTCTCTCTATACCAAACCTACCTAGAAATCAAGGAATAAATAAATATTTACCAAAATAATTTTCAACATATTTTATGATTCACAAATAAGTATATTATTTATATTTAGTTTTAATTTATAAAAATTATTCATTAAAAGACTGTAATGCTTACCAAGAGCCCCACAAAGCACAAAACCAAGTAGGAAATTGTTTCTCAAAGACATTTTTCTGGATGTGCTTGAACTATAGAAATTCTCGAATTATATACAAATTTCATAAGTAACGGTGTGTTCACAATGAGGATAAAACAATTATTAGATGTTTAAATGGTGGTATATTTTATATCACTTATTAGATTATAATTTTCATATTACAATATGTGCACTTCCTGGGTGCTCTCGAGAAGCGTTTCAGATTTGTCATATTAACTATATAAACTCCACGCCATAAACTGTTTTGTATGGGCAGCTCGGACAGTATCTTTCGTTAGAATGTGAGGTGATGGGCCATACGCCTGATCAATAAGTTAATTGTACTGGATTTGCTTAAATCGGGAGCAATTTTCTTATCTTATATTTGATGCCATTTCACAAAGACATGCTTGATACGAGATAATAAAAGAAATGTTGTTTCGATAAAATAATATACACTCTCTTTGCAATCATTTTGTAAGCATATCCGCCAGACAACTACGAAGTATTTATAATTATTTACAATGCAAAAGGAGGTAAAGTTTTATTTATCGAAACCGTAGCACCTCCTTGTATACCTTACACATAGGTGGGTAGAGTGTTCAGTGGGGTTGTTCGGATAATACTTGCAGCTGAGTTTCATCATTGGACGTAAAGGCAGAATACAAAATACCATCCGTATCACCTTGACGTCTGTAGTTTCACAACTACGCGTTTCTTAAGACAATTTCTGCAGCGCACCATCAGTATGTGGAACCAGCTGCCCACTGAATTATTTCCGAACAAATTTGACTTAGGGACCTTCAAGAATAGAGCGTACCAATTCTTAAAAGATCAAAACATACAATTTCACAAAAAAAAAAAAAAAATTATCTGAAGATGTGCCGTATAAGAAAGTTGGATCCTTTCACTTTTTTGTTGTTTGAATGTAATTGATTAAGGATATTTTGGGTGTTGCATATGTTGCGATCAAGGTTTTACCTACAAGGAGTGTGTAGGAAATTAAGGATAACTGATACTTTATTGCTCACGGCGCAATACAAAATGTGTTGTATACATAAGCCCGTATATTATATTTAAATTGTTATAACAAAACAACAGAAAGATATATTTGATAATTAAAATTACTACATTTTCTAATTTCCTGCCGTTTAATAGCTTTCTTGCATTAATTTATAGGTACGTGTTCCTATTGTATTAGAGGAGAGTAACCAAATATGGCAATAACCATTTTGTTTTTGTCTCAAAAACAAAAAACTATTAAAAAATTAACGATTTATTGACGTCATAATAATCACACATTTCCTACATTTTTAAAGATCATACATTTTTAAAGACCGAAGTAACAATATTATGTTCCTATTATTATAATATATTATTAAATTGAGCAATAAACAAAATATCAAAATAGACGCTAAATATGAAACAGGTACTCAAATATGGGCTACAAATAAAAACTTATGATATCTTGTACGAAAATAACAATTATAAAAAATTTATCTTATAAGAGATAGAGATACAATATCGACATTATTCTATCTACATAGTCAAGTCTATGACATAAATAAAAAAAAATAAAATAAAAGCGGCTAAAGTGTCCATCTAATATCAGTAAAACTCTTAAGTCTGGTGTTGGGTGTGTATGATTTATGAAGTGTTTGAACCAATTATTCATTCAAATATTCATTTGGATCAACACAACATCTCTACAGTTGTAAGTTCATATTTTTAAACCGGTTCATTAACGTCATAGACACGATCTGCTGAATAGTTATGTTACGTGCTGCCAACATGCCATTCTGTGAAGATCAGTTCTTGTAATCTATGACATTTGCTTTCCAATGTTAAAACATATTCTACTAAAACGTTTTCTAATTGTCTCCCCAACGTTGTTTTTCTACCTAAGGTCATCGCAGCCGCTTCTTCAGGACTAAGTTCCGTTGTCAGGCTTAAGCGTTGTCGTTCTTAGTACTTTGAAACATTTCACGATCGTCGTTTAATGCGTCTTTCGATTGTAGGTTTTCGAGAATTGTTACTTGCCCATATATGCACTAGCCCACATTTAGTTACTCTCCTCTATATCTATGAAATTATTAATAATTCAATTAATTTCAGGTTACGCATAATTATGTATGAATATAATATTGAATACTGATGAGCTGAGTTTTCGATAATATAGTTAGTTATTACTTTTGTTTGGTTCTATTTAACTTATAATACAGCCATTGGATTTTTAACTACTTTTATTTATTAATATATTTATTTACACGTTCTAAAAAAATGTGTATGCCTAAAATATACAAGAAATTATGACATCTTTAAAAAATAGAAAATTTTATAAGTATAGTCGTATTTTTAATTAGACGAAGCCAACTGACAGTAGCTAATGTCACTTTATAAAATAATGTTGCCACATTTAAAGTAATAGTGATGCGTTCAGTTCTTGTTCAATCAGATGAATGAACAATGAGTGTGAATAGTCAATCATTTCAAACAATAAAAGAATATTATTTCTATTTCAAAATTGTATAAAAGTGCTCTGACTTATATAGTTAGGTACTAGTACTATGTAACTACAATCAGTTTTTTGACGTCTTATTACAAAGCGCGGCGCGGCGACAAGTTCCATCACCGATCATTAATTCAGGGGTTTTTACTTTGTCACAACACTATTTTTATTTCATTAAAAACTGACAACACCGTAAACGTCAGTTGACTTCGTCTAATTAAAAATTCGACTATAGATAAGTGTGAATTAATATTCTAACTTTAATAAGTTAAGTATAGTTTTTTTTCTTGGGATCTCGCTGTTGGCCTTAAGTGCCTTTACAACTCAGCTCGGGCTGTTTTGGCGAGCGTAGCTTGGCTGGAACGGGCGATTTCCCGCGACTAGCGCAAGCCCAGGTGTGAGGCTCGCAGAAGACGCCCTTGCGCTAGTCAGGGGAAAACACCCATTCCGGCTAAGCTACGCTCGCCAAAACAGCCCGAGCTGAGTTGTAAAGGCCCTTAAAAAACAATATTTAACTTTAATATTCACACTTTTCTTCTTACAAAATTGTCCTTTCTTTGTAATCCTAGAGTAACTCGATCTATGTCTTCTATACGTAGCTACGGCTCGCTTATCTGCTTCTTTGAATGGTCCAGAATATTGATGTGTTTTACATAAATCTTCCAACTTGCCGTTACTTAAACAAAGTTCAAAATCATGCTCTAAATAAGTAGTTTTTATTTCGTATTGGTTTGTTCCTTGATAGATTGCTAACGTTCTAATTTATTTGATGTGTATGTGTATTAAATTTGTGATGTCTTATTTTCTTCTATTTTTTTAAGCATACACATTGTTTTAGGACGTATAAACATATTAATAAATAAAAGTAGTTAAAATCCAATGGCTGTAAATACATAGGAAATATATAGACAATTAATGGCAGGAAATTAGAAAAGATAAAAATTTTAATTACCAAATATATCTTTCTGTTGTTTTGTTACAACAATTTAAAAATGATATAGGGGCTTATGTATAAGGCGAGTGGGGGAAAGATTTAACGGTATTTTGATGAGATGAGCAGAATTGTGTTCGAACCACTTGTAGAACAATAAATATTAACCTGTGCTAATTTATGGCTTTGATTAGTAACAAGCAAAAACTACACTTTTCTATCATATCAATGACCTATTGTTAAATCTGTTCCAAAGCAGAGAAGATAAGTAAATAAAAAAATAAAAATACGACCACAAAATAGGGTAAAGATGAAATCGTGACGGGAAAAGTGATCGTCAACGGTTTTAATTCCATAGCTCTTATTGACCTGAAAACTCACATCTTACTTAAGTGAAAAAATACCTATATTTAACAAAGATACAGCTAATTGTTTGTTTTTTTATATATCAATTAAACCCAACGGGGAAAGATTGAAACAGACGTTCTCATACTTTTGCCATCTCAGTTTTAAGCTATCCACGAATCCCATCATAAAATTTAAGAGATAAATCTTTTGAATTGAATTGGATTGACGGCCGTTAAAACAGTGATATTTTCTTTGCCTGTGCCATGTTCGAGAGGACAGTGTTCCCTTCTTTCGGAATAATATACGGGTCAGTATGTTTATTTCTGAAATGTTCAAGCGATTCGAGGTTGTTTTCAGAGAAAGTCCATGACGTTTACAGAATTTAGTAAACCAATCTGATCCTGGAACTTCGTCCTTAAATGGGGTAATATAGGGTTCCACGAGAAAAATTACTTCTTTTCTAGATAGCCCAAAACCCCATTTTTCCAAAACTTAAAGGCCATTGGCTAATCTCGATATCACGACCAAAGACAGGAGGGCGACCTAATGTAATACTTTTAACGCTGGTTTTTTGTTCGGTTGAAAAGCGTAGCAATGCGATTTCTAAAAAATTTTGCTGCTCCAAATATCAAAACCTTTCTTTTTACTTTTTCTACGCCTTCGGCCACATCGTTTTAAGTAAAGGATGTTGCACGTGATTATTTCCGGATTATTATTAAATCACTTGAAGATTTTACGAAAAAATCACGACGCAGAAATTATTCAAATTTACGCACTCCACGCACTCTGGGCGGCTAACTTCGAATGTGGTTTGTAACGATAGAAACTGGCGGTGTTAATAAAAATACCAGCACTCAAAAAAATACGTTAAATCTTGCCCCCACTTACCCTATATGTTTCTTGTACTTTTACGTTAATATAGGTATAGTAATAAGTTAAGGTATCTGTGCCATGCATATTGGCATCCATTAAATAGAAAAAAAATGCCATAACGTAAGAACACTTTGTACTCCTATTAAGTACACAAAAAAAGAACGAGCGTAAAGAAATGACTTTTCGCCACTTCGTACAGCCCTGCGATTCTGTAACTCACTTTTCGAAAAGGTGGGAGCTTATAGTTTATTGTTTATCAGAATGCCAAATCATAAAATGACTGCTTCACGACTGATTTGAGAGCAACCGCCGATGCGAAAACCGCTGTGTGAGTTCGAAAAGTGAGTTACAGAATCGCAGGGCAGGTGTGGCAGGAGTTTCAAATATTACATCAACATCACATATTATTAAAATATATCTTAATTATAAAAAGAAGTAGGTAACAAATGCTTAGCCCAATTTATTTTAATTGTATTTCGAATTTCATGTTTCAAAGCAGCCTTGAAGTTAATAACGACGTTTGATAGTGTAATGGGAATAATATTAATTATAAGAACGCGTGCGTCAAATATAACCTTGGTTAAAAAGTTAATTTAAAAATGAACAGCTACTTTTCGTACAATTAACGATAATCTAAATTTTATAAATTTGTTACATTATACCGTACCAATACGATAATGTCGGATAGTATAAAATATTTAGTACATAAGATACACAACATCGCTACTGTGAACTTTCCGAACGTTTAAATATGTCGATAGAGTTGGAGACATCGTACATTATACATAAGAAGTCCCGTCTTATTTCTAATTTATTGTACCCCACCATCCCTAATGCAAATTATTTTGGGTACATTAAGGGATAGTAGGGATAGATGGCATACAGTCTGTAATAAAGGAATCTGACCGGATGAAATGTCTTTGATCCCTTGAAGGATGGGACTGGATTGAGATGCTACTTGTGTGGACACGTAAGTGGCACGGCCGCAGAGCAGGCGGAAAATAATAAACGGAAAAAATAAAAGGGTATTTCTTCTAACTTTGATTTTATTCTCTTTGGATTCTCTACTCTTGGGCCGTGGGGTT
This sequence comes from Pieris napi, assembly GCF_905475465.1. NCBI lineage: Eukaryota > Metazoa > Arthropoda > Insecta > Lepidoptera > Pieridae > Pieris > Pieris napi. The sequence goes on along the minus strand of NC_062257.1, from coordinate 4,618,030 downwards.
CAAACGCACTAATTAAAAATTTAAGTTGACGACTGGTAGATTACTATCACCAGCTTTGGAGTACCGAAGACCCCAAAGCTGGTGCCTCCTTCGCTGAATGAATTAGTATCGTAATCCAGGGAGGAAATGTCAGCCTTAAATGTAGACTATTACAGGGTCCAAACATTTTAACACTGGCGGCATTAATTGCAAGAATATGGTACAAAAATGTTATGGTGGTACAATCTAAAGTCCGCATATTCTGCCACACATGACGTGCAAATTTGTCTTAAAAGGTCACATCATCCTTATAAAAATACACAAATTATATAAATAACAATTATAAAAATATATTGTTACGTTATCAAATTAATATTTTAATGTTTCAGGCAAATATTTTTTTAATATTTTTTTTTTCAAAAATTTGTTGGTACATTAAGTCGATGTTTTAAAAACTGTAATAAGGAGATTTGAATGTTTCTGGTAAATAAACCTTGATTGCTATACACAGTTTATTTCAAATATAATTCAATTTGAACCAACTGCTTAAGAATTATAACTAGTCAAATAACTTAATTTGGTCACTCCCAGACTAACTGACCGATCATCAAAATTCTAAGGAACTTCCAGCTGACATAGAAGCTTCAAATTTAGAATATGTAATAAGTATTTGTTACTAATTACATATTCTAAATTTGTATCAGTTAAATTAATTTTGAATTTCGTCCTATTTTCTAGATACACTCAAAATCTGTTATAACGACATCGAAGGGACTACTCATATTTGGTCGTAAAACCGATGACGTTGTTATTAAGTACCTAATACAATAGAACAAAAGGGGCCTTTGATTTTGGTCAATATAACCGGTATGTTGTTCTAAACAGTTTAGTAAGTTTTTTGTTAATCCAGCATCGCAACCCCACTGCCCCTAATTTTATGTTAGTTATATACTCAAGTTTTAAACTATTAAGCCACTCAATAGACACGATAGCTAATGACAAATTGAAAGCCGCCCGCGCGGTAATGTTAAGTCAAAATCAGATAAGGGTAAAAAGCCGCTTTCACCGGGGAAGGTGTGGTCGTTGAGCTTTCGTCCTGCCCTTCAGGCGATTAACCACCCTTCGACGGCACAAGCCCAGGTCTGAGGCTCGCAGGAGACGCCCTTGCGCTTGTCGGGGGAAAACGCCCATTCCGGCCAAGCTACGCTCGCCCAAACAGCCCGAGCTGAGTTGTAAAGACCATTAAGGCCAACAGCGAGATCCCAAAAAAAAACAATATTTAAATAAAAATACAATAAAATATGTTTATTATGGAACATAAGATACATGTATTACTTATTCACGTCATTAAATTTGAATTATAATATAATAGGCATCCCTACTCATCGGCAAAGAAGACAGAGGGTGTAGGCCGAGAGAAAAAGCCGGCGTAAAAAAACTCTCGGTACTCTTTTAAAATAGCAAATCATCAAACAACACTTATTTTAAAACAAGTATCGCAAATTAATTATCTATATAAAATATTATATTATTATATATTATTATTCACACTTATCTTATAAAATGTTCCTTTAGTTACTCAAACTAAGTCTTCTATACGTAGCTACGGCTCACTTATCTGCTATTTTGAATGGTCCAGTGAATTTATCGCTCTTACAACTTGATTACTGATATTTATGAAAATATTAATGTATTTTATAATAATCGTCCAACTTACTGTTACTAAAACAAAGTTCGAAATCATGCTTTTAATGAGGTTTAGGTTTATATTATTTAGTATTGGTTTAATATTGTCATTTTATTTTTATGTTTTTAGTTATAGTTATTTATTTATTTTGTAGTTTAATTTTTTGTCTTGATAGATTGCTTACGTTCTAATTTAATGTGTATGTGTGATAAATTTGTGATGTCATAATTTCTTGTATTTTTTAGGCATACACATTGTTTTAGAACGTATAAATATATTAATAAATAAAAGTAGTTAAAAATCCAATTACAAGTTAAATAATTTTATAATTACATAGATAAAATACAATACACGTATTACCGATAAATTAATGAAGAAAGACAATTAAATGGCAGGAAATTAGAAAAGATAAAAAAATTAATTACCAAATATAACATTCTGTTGTTTCGTTAGAACAATTTAAATATTTTATAGGGGCTTATTTATACAACACATTTTGTATTTCGCCGTGAGCAATAAAGTATTAGGTATCTTTCTACACACTCCTTGTAGGTAAAACCTTGATCGCAACATATGCAACACCCAAAACATCCTTAATCAATTACTTTTAAACAACAAAAAAGTGAAAGGATCTACTTTTTTATACGGCAAATCGTTAATTTTATTAAATATTTTCTTTAAGAAATTGTACGTTCTATTCTTGAAGGACCCTAAGTGGAATTGGTTCGGAAATACTTCAGTGGGCAGCTGGTTCCACATAGTGATGGTACGCAGCAGAAATTGTCTTAAGAAACGCGTAGTTGTGGAACGACAGACGTCAAGGTGATACGGATGGTATTTTGTATGCTGCCTTTACGTCCAATGATGAAACTCAGCTGCAAGTATTATCCGAACAACCCCACTGAACACTCTACCCACCTATGTGTAAGGTATACAAGGAGGTGCTACGGTTTAGATAAATAAAACGTTACCTCCTTTTGCATTGCAAATAATTATAAACACTTCGTGGTTGTCTGGTGGATATGCTTACAAGATGATTTCAAAGACAGTGTATATCTTTATATTATTTTATAGAAACAACATTTCTTTTATTATCTCGTATCAAGCATGTCTTTGTGAAATGGCATCAAATATAAGATAAGAAAATTGCTCCCGATTTAAGCAAATCCAGTACAATTAACTTATTGATCAGGCGTATGGCCCATCACCTCACATTCTAACGAAAGATACTGACCGAGCTGCCCATACAAAACAGTTTATGGCGTGGAGTTTATATAGTGAATATGACAAATCTGAAACGCTTCTCGGGAGCCCCCAGGAAGTGCACATATTGTAATATGAAAATTATAATCTAATAAGTGATATAAAATATACCACCATTTAAACATCTAATAATTGTTTAATCCTCATTGTGAACACACCGTTACTTATGAAATTTGTATATAATTCGAGAATTTCTATAATTCAAGCACATCCAGCAAAATGTCTTTGACGAACTACTTCCTCTTTGGTTTTGTTTTTTGCGGGGCTCTTGGTAAGCATTTGTCTTTCAATTATTAATTTAAATAATAAATTAAAACTATTTATATATATATATATATATATATATACTTATATGTGAATCGCAAAATATGTTGCCAATTATTTAGCTAAGTATTTATTTATCCCTTAATTTCTAGGAAGGTTAGGTATATAGAGAGAAAAATATGAACTAAACTAAATTTTTATTTCGGAAAGTCTCTATGGGGTTCTATTGGAAAATGTTCTATAGTTAGGTATATGTTAGTAAGAAGCTACTAAAAAGGTAGAATTAGTAAAAACTATATTAAAGCGAAATACATTGCGGGGGCAGCTAGTAAATAATAAGTAGCAGTTCTATCTACAGTGCCAGTTTTCACTTTATCATTACATCATCATGATCATACCACGTCGGTCGGTCACACCATGCTAATGTCTTGTCCCAAACCAAGTCGTCTATATACGTATATTATGCTTATAAAATAATATTTTCATGTTAACGTTAAAGAAAAAGCGTTCGGCTAACGGCAGCCCACCCGCGAAAAGGCCTACACAGCCAATAAACCCTCCGAAGAGGGATTTAAGTTCGTTGTTATCGGACAAATCGGACAAACCTGCGCCCTCCGCCCCCGCGGACCGCATCAAAACCCCCCCGCCCGTTTATGTTAGGGACAAGGGCGTATGGCCCACCCTTTCTAAGCTTCTCGACTCAAAGTTGATCAGTTATAAAGCCCGAACTTTGAGGGACAACAGGTGTTCACACCTGAGCACCACCGGTTCCTTACCTCCTACCTTCGTTCCGAAGGTATCGGAGGTCACACTTTCCCCTTGCCCGAGGAGCGCGTCCTTAGGGTAGTTATCAAGGGCATCCCGAAGGAAATAGACTCCGGGGTCGTCCAAATAGACCTGACCGAGCAGGGATACCCCGTAAGGGATGTATTCCGTATGCTAAACCGCTCCACCAAAGAAGAGTACGATATGGTACTTGTAGTCTTAGACCCTACTCCGAGTGGGAAAAAGATTTTTAACCTTCGGGAGTGCTGTAAGCTCTCGGGGTTGAGGGTTATAACTCCCCTCAAACACTCTTTCACACGGCAGTGTCATCGCTGCCAACTCTACGGGCACGCAGCCCGAAACTGTTTTGCGAGGGCGCGGTGCGTAAAGTGTTTAGGCGACCATGGCACCTCGGACTGTAAGCGGACACTCCCGTGCGCTGAGCCGCCGGCGTGTGTGCTTTGCGGGCAACAGGGGCACCCTGCTAATTATCGCGGTTGTCCTAGAGCCCCCAAGGCGCATAAGCCGCCGTCTTGGCGCATGGTGGGTCGCGACGCGGCCCGTCGTGGCACGGGAGCAAAGCCCTCATACGTGCCGGCCCCGCCTCCCGGTATTAGTCCATGGGCCAAGCCCTCCGTTACGGAGGGCCCTCCCCAACTCACGGCAGAAGCCTTCCCGCCTCTGCCATCTAAATCGGCAACCGCAGCGCCTTCCCAGGTCCCTGCGCCAATCCCTATCTTAAAAGAGAGGCCCACATTAAATGCGAACCCTCCCACCAAAGCCCTCAGCCCTCCCATGAAGGCAACTGAGGAGTCAGGCAGCGTCCGCGACGCTTTTAATCTTGCGTTCAGCGTAATAGACGCTATAGACTTAGACGCACTCGTCGCATTCGCGGAGGCCTTTAAGTCCGCCAAAACTGCGTCCACCAAGGTGGAGGTAATAACCGAGCATGCCCTGCTCCTTAAGTCCGTGCGGCAATTTGTGGAATCCGGCACACCGCAATAGTTACGACCATATTAACCCCTTCCGATACAAAAGGCTCTTAGGAGGCCCAGGTACACTTACACACTAAAGGATTCGGATGATCCAATTATCGTAGCTAACACATTAAATTAAAAGCCGCCCGCGCGGCCAATAATAACAATCAAGTATTCAGACACAGATTATGGTTAAAAACCGCCTTCACCGGGGAAGGCGAGGACCTCTACTTCGCACTTCGCTCACTCCAGTGAGTTTCCGTCCTGCCCTTCAGGCGATTGACCACCCCGCGACGGCCCAAGCCGAGGTTCGAGTCTCACAGGAGACGCCCTTGCGCTAGTCGCGGGAAAAACGCCATTCTGGCCGAGCTTCGCTCGCCAACCAGCCCGAGCTGAGCTGTAAAGGCCCCAAAGGCCAACAGCGAGATTCCTTTCAAAAAAAAAAAAAAAAAAAATTGTCCGCTATGGACTCCTAAACTAACGAACCGATTTCAATCAAATTTGCACACCGTATGCAGTTTGATCTAACTTAAAAGATAGGATAGCTTACATCTCCATTTTTTTTTTTTTGTATAAAGACAATTCACACCAATTGACCTAGTCCCATGCTAAGCTGGTGAAGCTTGTGTTATGGGTACTAGGCAACGGATATACATACATATTATAGATAGATAGACATATAAATACATATTTAAACACCCAAGACCTAAGCACAACACCAAATGCTCATCACAGCTATGTTCGTCTCAGCCGGGGATCGAACCCGGGACCCATGGATTCGTAGTCAGGGGTACTAACCACTAGACCAATGAGTCGTCGAATTTATACCCGCAATATTATTTTATTGCAAAATATTTGTTTATTATTTGATAGTCACAATTCTAACAGATGGCGCTGTGTTGAAAGTACCAACGTTTCACATAAGCTACAATATAATGGCATAACCACCAAAAAAGCATGGTGGTCCCCATGACTGGTGTTCTCCTACCGTTTCCCTTGAATAGTTTGCTACTATGTAATATAACAAAAACCTTAGCCACAGCAACGCTTGGCCGGTCTGCTAGTACTTGTTATAAAAAGTATAGAGATGATAAAAATATCATATAGAAAAATATTGCATATAAATAAAACAATTTAAACAGCTTCAGTAAAACCTTAAATTCTGATCTATCTCTCTTATCGACATAAGAAAGCTTTACAAAATGAAAAATAACATTACTTAAAACTATTTTGACCTTGATTTTACCTCAAGAAAGCAATTAGAGAGCAATTTCATTGTCTACAAATGCTCCTCTGTCTTATTGATTTCTCGCTTCCTCTCAAAGTGGCGCAGACAAGCCCTTTATTGTCGTGGTGATTCCCGATAGCTTTGAGATAATACTACTACCTTGAACCCTATATCTTATCCCTAGAGCTCCGTCTCTTACTTTAGGTCTCTTGGTGCAGACATCCCGTACTTATTTATATATATGCTACTGTAAAAGCTTGAACTGCAGTAAATCCTAAGATATTCCAGTAAAACCTAAGATCTACCAATTCCTAATGGTAAATGTCCCAAAAGGTTTGCGATTCGAACTCTTACCACCATTCTGTTGGTAAATCTTAGGATTTACATTAATGGCACGGTAAATGTTGAAAAACAGAAAAATGCACCTGCAGATCATCATGATTACTTTGTAATTCTAAATGCCACAATAGCAATCCGTGTTGTAACAAGTGAAATGTTTTTTTTAATATGACAAATATCAAAGGATTCGGGGCAGCCCCCAGGAAATACACATATTGTAATAGGAAAATCATAATCTAATAAGTGATATAAAATATACCACCATTTAAACATCTAATAATGGTTTTATCCTCATTGTGAACACACCGTTACTTACGAAATTTGTATATAATTCGAGAATTTCTATAGTTTAAGCAAATCCAGCAAAATGTATTTGACGAACTACTTCCTTATTGCTTTTGTGCTTTGCGGGGCTCTTGGTAAGCATTTGTCTTTTAATTAATAATTTAAATTATAAATATAAATTATATGTGAATCGCAAAATATGTTGCCAATTATTTTGGTAAATATTTATGCCTCCCTTGATTTCTACGGAAGGTTAGGTATAGAAAGAAAAATAAGAACTAAACTAAATTTTTATTTCGGAAAGTCTCTATTGAGTTGCATATAAAAATGTTCTATAGTTTTAAGTTAGTAAGAAGCTAATAAAAAGGTAGAATTAGTAAAAATTATACTGAACCGAAACTACATCTATCTAACTACTGTGCCAGTTTTCAATGTATCATTACATCATCATGATCATACCATGTCGGTCGGTCACATCATGCTAAAGTTATTGGCTCAGATCAAGCCGTCTATATATCCTTATTTATAAGCTTATTTTAATAACCTTTCATATTAACGTTAAACAAATTACTTTCGAGGAAATAAATGAAATTTTATAAAATATAATTTTCACTATTTTCATTTTAAAGCCGCAGAAATATCAGAGATCAATGAGCCCGAAGGCCGCGTCGTGGGTGGGTCAGACGCACCAGATGGGGCTGTGCCATACATAATATCTCTACAGCGTTCAGATTATAATAACATCGCAACCTGTGGTGGTGCCATCATTGCTGACCAATGGATCCTCACTGCAGCACAATGTGTCCGAGAGTAAGCCTAGGATTCGATTATGAGTATTTTTAAATAAATTTATATTAACTGTTTTAGTAAATTATCTAAAAAATATTGACTATCTATCGAATTAAATTATTTCTATTAAAGTAAAAATATTTTTCAGCGTATCGCCAAAAGATTTAAGCGTTTTGGCAGGAACAAACAGCATAACGTCTGGAGGTACCAGATACAAAGTTGACAAAATTGTAATTCACGAAAAATTTAACGCGGAACATAATCTTTATGATATTGCTCTGTTGAGAACCACAGAGAAGATTCAATTTACCGAAAAAGTTAAAGCTATCGAAATAGCCACGGAAGATCCCAAACCAGGAGACAAGTGTAAATTATCTGGATGGGGATACCACGACGTAAGTATATTCTTAAAACATAATTTCTCTCTATACATGACGAAAAAAATTTAACCAAACGGCTTATATAACTGGATAAATAAACCTTTTATCATGGTAACGGCACAAACTTCGGGTCAAGGATTCAGCTACTGAAGTATTTCCTAACTAATACCACCGAATGTACCAATTCTTAAAAGGTTGGCAACGCATCCGTGAGTGTCCATGGGTAGCGGTATCACTTAACATCAGGGGACCCTCCTGCCCGTTTCCCAACTGTTATATAAAAAAATATGATTTATAAAAGTTCAAATTGTAATTAATCAAATTTTTCCAGCAAAGGGGAAGACGCAGTCACGACAAATTGCAATGGTTGGACGTAAAAATTATATCCGAGGAAGACTGTAAAGCTAATGAAATATTAAAACGCGCTGAAAAGAATTTCCCTATTACTGAAAGCCACATCTGTACTCTTAACAAGAAAGGCGAAGGTACTTGCAAAGTAAGTAATTATTGTTATCAGGTCCCGCAAAGTCGTACAAGACTAAAATCCTATTCGATCCTATAACTACGTTGTGGGTGAAAATAGAAATGTAACCGAGCAGACATTGTATACCTACCTATTTGAAATATTTTGTATATTCGGTCCCAAAATTCTAAGGGCTACACAACCACACCTCAACCACACCACGTGGCTGGGCGTATATGATACCGACCACATCGCAACCACAATGCCACCACCAGCGGCACTGCGAACTAGTGGCCGACCTCCCCCGGTTTATTCATTCTGCGTTCGACTAAGGTGACAAAGTTTCCTCTTCGAACTCAGTCAACTCCAGCATTCATAGCGGAAACACGTTCCGCAACTGTGCACACGACGCATCGCAACTACTGGCGACAATGCAACCACATCGACATTTTGTCGGTACCACAACGCTACTACAAAAAGCTGCAGCGACACTATTTACACGTAACCACTGCTTCACAGCATTTTGTCGTTGCGACGTGGTGTGGTTGTGGTACGTGTGAAACAGTCCTTAATCATACACTGCATAAATAAGCAAGTCAATCTATTTACAGTCAAAATCTGTTGTAACGACAACGAAGGGACTACTCATATTTGGTCGTAAAAACCGATGGTCGTAACAGCCGATGACGTAGTTATTAAGTACCTAATACAATAGAAGTCAGCCGGGACCTTTGAATTTGGTCAATATAACCGGTATGTTGTTCGGATGTCGTCGTAAACGGTTTTGACTGTATTTAAAACATACATGATTTTCATGTGATATGGTCACTATAAGATGTTGCAAGGTTAGCTAATTACGTAATTACTTAAAGCCCCCAGTACACAATGGCCTGTGATGGGCCACGCTTTGCAATGCACAATTGTAGGCCACTATCACTTGGTGTTCACACAATGGCGCATGCCTCATTGCTGCCTGGCAAACCACTTGTAATGGACGTCGAAGTAATTACGGCTGTTGCAGGCGGCTATTTATTTGTATACTGTTTACAAGTATTACAGAAGTGTGTACCGTCACAAAGTTATAAAAAAGAAATGGCGAAAAAGGCGATGGTGGATGCTGACCATTCATCGAAACAGTTTTACAAATTCTAGTGCTAGAACAAATTCTAGTTCTAGCACGAAACACAAAAGTGTACTATCCCGGTCAGCGGCCGGTGACGAACTAAACAATGGCCGATTGTGTAAACACCACAGGCCACGCTACGCCACGATTCCTTTGAAGTGTGCCCAAAAAACCGACAACTCCCCGATTGCGCGCCACGATTGACAATTATTGTCCGCCATCATATACCATTACCCCCTGTACACAATGGCGATGGCCTGTAGTGGGCCCGCATGGGCCATTGTGTACTGGGGCCTTAAGATAGAAAATCCCTCAAGTAGGGACTGAACAATTAACCGACTTTACTGTAGGACTGTTTTTGTTTTGTTGTTTTACAAATTGAGTTTTTCATGGCTCAATCTTAATAAATGTCCCTACATAATTACCTGCTTCATCTTAACAGAGTCAGATATATATCTTGGTTCGATTTCTTACCCTACAATCGACTTTCTGTCTATGTGCGCATAAGACTCGCTCGCACGTCGAAGGAAAACATCGTGAGGAAACCGGCATGCCTTAGACCCAAAAAGTCGACTGTGTTTAACCATTTCAGGCGGGAAGGTTGATTACCTACTTGCCTATTACAAGTGACCACGGAACAGATACATAAATCGATATAAACTATAAATATATACACATACCAAGAGTTTTTTTACGCCAGCTTTTTCTCTCGGCCTACACCCTAATAAACTTATTTTATATTATGTAACTCAGAGAATATTTCAAGGATAATCTGGAAATCGGACCTTTTAAGTTTATTCGTTGTAATGTTTGGAATTTCCACGTTTCACTCTTTCTTAAACAAAGATCTTACTGAACACTTTTCAGGGTGATTCTGGTGGATCCTTGGCGTGCAACAACAAATCTGCTGCTATCGTCTCATTTAACGTTCCGTGTGCTCGTGGAGTGCCTGATGTCTACACGAGAACCACCAGCTACTCCAAGTGGATTAAGGACAACATGGAGGCTAATAAGCCCTAATTAAGTCCCGACAATTGATGTTTTAGAATTATTTCTTAATATCAATAAATGTTATGTTATCCTAAATGTAATGTTATTTCTATAATATAATGATTGCCAAAGTGTGTACTATCTATATATTTATTTCAAATGCGAGAACAAATTCTTTATTATTAGTATCCTGAATGGGAAATTCCATCTTCCACCACAAAAACAACTCTTTTTAAGACACTTCTTGCCGCGTGGTTTACCTTTTATGGAACCAGCTGTTATTTCAGGTATTTCCAAACCCTTAGGACTTCTTCGTGGATCTTCAGGAGAAGATCGAACAACTACCTAAAAGGCCGCCAGGAAAGTGCTCTCTAATTGCTTTCTTTGGGTAAAATCAAGGGCAAAATAGTTTTTGAGTAATCTTATATTTCATTTTGTAAAGCTTTCATGTCGATAAGAGAGATAAATCATAATTTACGGTTTTACTGAAGCTGTTTAAATTGTTTCATTTATATTAATAAAATGCAATATTTTTCTATATGACATTTTTATCAACTATATTTTTTATAACAAGTATGGCATGTATATTCTAAGGCAACTTCTTGTATGCCAGTAGGTATATATGTTACCGTAAAATTGTAAACACCGTTAGATTGTAATGTATCGAAGTGAAACCGTCAAATTGTGAAACGCATCGCACCTCGCGCGCTGATTGGTTGAACGGAATATGCCCCGCGCCACCATATTTGTTTGTTAATTCGTTTGTTGTCGAATGTAAATTGATTGTTTTGATGAATGTAAATTGATGTCGTGTTAAAAGTAACTCACAGCTTTAGAATTAGTTATATGAAGTTTTTAGAGAATGTATGTATGTAAATCTTTAAACCCAATTATAAGCCAAGCTCTTTTAATAGAGCCATACAATGGTTTCCTTATCATAATATCAGCTGGCTGTTGTTCTGTGGAAACATGTTCTACTGTAAAGTCTCCATTGCTATATTCTCTAATGAAGAAATGTTCAAGTTGAATGTGCTTAGTACGCTTATGGTACTACTATGATTTAATAATAATAATTTATTGCAAGAATATGGTACAAAAATGTGTAAGGTACAATCGTAAGTTCGCATATTCTGCCACACAATGGCTCGCAAATTTGTGTTTAAAGGAAATTTACATTTTACATTATTAGTTATTTAGCGCGAGCTTTACTGTTGATTCATTGTCTAACTTCAATAGGTACTTGACCTTCGGTTTCTGTCAGTTGGGGGTTTAATTTCATTAAAGTGTTGAAAGTCCGTACTTGTTTTCTTCGCAGTACATGTATTTCATCACTCGAATATCGTTTAAAGAATTGGTATTATTTTTCGAAGGAATGTAGATTCTGAAAGCTTTTGACGTTTCAGAGTATCCCACAAACATCTCTGGAATTGCTTTAGGTCCACATTTGTGACCATTAGCTCCCTTTTTCAAAATAAAATCTTACTACCGAATATGTATAGATGAATTCACACAGTTTCTACGAACCTATTTTTCGAATGGTGTTTGATTTTGAATTGCATTGTTGATTTCGATTTGCCAAATAACTAGAAGTAGCCAAGTTATTGTGAATTTGCATCTATCATCAATGCTACGTTCCGCAACTCCGTTTTGGTGTGGAGTATAAGATGCGGTTTGTTTTAGAACAGGGGGCAAACGGGCACTAGACTCACCTGATGATGCCAGAGGGCTCGCGAGTGCGTTGCCGGCCTTTTAAGAATTGTTACGCTCTTTTCTTGAAGGACCCTAAGTCGAATTTGTTCGGAAATACTTCAGTGGGCAGTTGGTTCCACATAGTGGTGGTGCGCGGTAAAAACTGCCTTGAAAAACGTTCAGTTGTGAAACATTTGACGTTGAGGTGGAATTTCGCATTCTGCCTCAGCTGCAGGTATTAATTCGAACAGCTGCTCTGAACACGTCGGTAAGATGTCTTTGAATACCACACTGTTTTAAATATGTGAAACTGCTTATTAACATTTAGTTTATAAACTTTGCTGCCACATAGCCATGGTCTTTTCGGCCAATGCAAGGCGAGCCGTCTGCCGGTGTAACGGTAATTGCGGCGGTCGCCTACCAAGTTCGTTTTTTCGTGTAAAAAGCTTAGGTTTCCTAGCAAAGCGGTGCCGTTAACTAACGGCCGTCATTTTACGGTTGTTTATAACAGCCGTCTTTACTTTTTAACATTATGCAAAAAAACAATCATTTTCGCTCGTCCAAGTCACGTTTCCACTCATTGTATTTATTAAATATGGGCACCGCCACACGCAAAAAACGTTGAACTAATGTTTATCACCGCTATGACGGCCGTCATGCAAAATACAGCACCGCTATTTGACGTTACGGTGACTACGTATGGGTGACGTCACCCAACGTTACATTACGGCCGTTAGATAACGGCACCGCTTTTCTAGGAAACCTAAGCTTTACGCTGAAGCCACTAGAGCAACACTACTACTAGAATTGACAGGGAAGTAGAAATAAAAGAATTGTCTTCAAAATAAACCTTTATTCTCAATCATTAATCTTTGTACAATGCCTTCGCATATCAAGTATATTCGAGGGATAAATAAAACATTATATACAATGGCGTTACAGAGGCCGTGATCCTCTACGAAGCGTATAGTTTGCGCTAACCAGGCATTATAGGAACGCTTAACTAACCTACTGTTTCAAGTTTAAATAATATCACAATATTTACAAATTGCAAAACATAATTGCAAAAACTGATTCGACTTAGTCATTCGAGTGATTTAAAGAGATTTAAATAAAGCCGTTTTGATTTTTTTACTGAAATATAAACTACTAGAAGTAGTATTTAGGAACACTTTAAAAGTTTATAAAGCGTTACATACATATTTAAGTGTAGTCAATAGTTGACTACACTCAAATATGTATCTTGTCCTATCACTCTCGTGTCACTGTAATGAAATCATGATAACGAATAATTTGAGATGTAACTTCTAGTAGTTACTTATTTATAATATTATATAAACTACTAGAAATATCTATCCATCACTTTTTATTTTTATTAAATCTAAGTGATGGCATATATTGCTAATATTAAGATGTATTTTATTGGTTGACAAAACTGTAGCCCCGTTTGATTATACAATATTGGGAACATTGTCTTAAACAATCTTAAATCCCATACACCCATAGCTCTTATAATAGAATAAAAACAGGTGGTAATACATTTAATTTTGATTGGCAATAATTAAAAAAATACGTAACAGAATTTTTGAAGTTATACTTCTTTAGGCGCGTTATGAAAAATTGACGAGAGTGAAATTTTACGATGAGCGTGACACAAAATTAACAGAATGAAGTTAGTTCTAGGTGGCATGAAAATCGATAATAACTATGTTCAAGTTGTATATTCTAGTATTTTTAAATTTAGAACACATGTTTCGAACAGTACAATTAAACAGTGTGAATAAAGAAATATTATTTTGATGTTTTTATTAAATCAATTTCATATACGACGGTGATAGTATTAACTAATAATAATTTTATTGATTAATTTTAATATTTATCGTTAATCACTACTACATTTTAGTTATTTTTTTTCCATACGCCAAAGAAGTATAACTTCTAACGCGTGTACTTAAGTACACACACTCTTTTTTATTTAAATAATTTTCTGCTCTAAACGGTCTGCTCTATCGACTTAGACTTATGGGACTCTCTGTATACTAATAGTGCTGCATTGTAAAATACACCTTAAAACTCAGTAATAACACCTCGATTCAAGAGAAATTGTTTTAAAATTTCTATAATGAAATCTCTTATTATTTGCACCATTTCATTGATTTAAAATCACCGGACACAAGTCCTAAATACTTTAGATTCGAGGCATTCGAAGGCACTAGCCGAGATACGGCCTCGCCGTCTACTCTAATATTAAAATAATCCCAAATTTCATAATACAAAATTAACCCTTTAAAACTAAAACAGTCTAAGGTTTTTTTTTCTTTGAGATTTTAATTTATATTTTAAATCAACGGTATCATTCCATTTATCCCTCCTTTCCGGAGAACGCGTTTTGGCCGAGATTCACGGATGTCCAGATTGAGCATCCTGTTAAACGAGCTGGATCTGGACATCCATAGTTGCTCACCTTACACTTTGAGAGCGATTTTCGTTTAGTGTTTGTTTAAATTTTATTATTACTTATTTATTTATTTATTTTATTACAATGCAAGAGGCATGCTATGTTTGCCTACAGGCAAATCTTACAAGTGCTTGACACATTAAAAACTGTATTTTATTTCTCTTCTGTCAATGTATCAGTGTGCCAAGCGTTGGCAAGCTTTTATAAATACATAAACGGTAAATTTTAAATGGAAATATAATTTTTCTCCAGAATTAATCTATTTATTTTAATTTAAAGAGAAACTCCAAGTGACGCCATTAAGTACAGATTAAGTTTCAGTTGAAGTAAGTTCAAAATTAAGAATTAAAGTCATTTCTTAGCTATGGTCATCATACGATTTAAAAAAAGTAAATTAAATTTTAAATTATTTGATAGATGCTTAAAACTATAGACTGATTTAGTTTTAACAAAAAGAGGGTACATCTTAAAGATTCCGAAAAGCCGTTTTACAAAAAGCTACGATTTTTTAGTATCAATATTATTTACATATTACTACACTATCTTCACTGGTCTAAAAAACTTACATTTCCTTTGAAAATATATACTTCTGGTTAGGACATTGGCAAAAAAAAATAATAGCCCATACCGTCATGATCGTAGAACAATGTCGGATTTGAAAAAAGCCCAAAATCCAATTTTAATAATATTTGGATACTACATTGACTAAATATTACGGCTACATTAAAAAAAATCCGTGTTTTAAATTTCAAATTAATCAGTTAGTAAAGTTTTGATAGATGCTTCTAGAAAGCTGTGTAATTTAATTTTATTATTTTTATTCTGTTTCAAAACAAACCCTTTTGTTTGCTTGTATGCCAATTTTTATAATAACAGAATATGAATTAAAATAGTTATGACAAAAACTAACATGATATTATTTTGAAATGGCTGCCGTGTAAAGTTTACTATTTGTCAGACCCGTCACTATTCTAAGACTATGACGCTACATTTGCCCGTTGAGTTTATAGAGATAGAAACTCGATTCATACAACATCAGTTCCTGAAGACATATTTTCCCGCTTAAGGGAGCGTTCAAGTATTACGTAACGCAATTTTTTGAGATTATTGGACCCCCCCCCCCCATGAACACGTCGTAACGTTTTTCAGTACCCCAGTCTAGTACAACGTTTCGTGACCACCTAGTGACTCTTTAGTTACTATTATGTGGTGTTAGTCGAAAGTAATATTAACAATAACGCGTAATTTAATCCCCGCCCCGTAAAGTTTTACAAAAGGACCCCCCCTCCCAAAATTCGTTACGTAATACTTGAACGCGTTTTTGGTTTCATCGATATCGGCCTTATAAAAAAGTAAAGATAGTACCGTTTTTTTTACTACAACTATATTTCCATGTAAAAATGGTTACCATGGTAACAGAAGCGATACTATCCAAGTTCTTAAGGCCAAAAGGGGTTTAACATAAACGGGGACATATCTGTTTATGTGATATTTAAAGAACAATTTCAGCAATTATGAAAATGAACTAAATTTCACAGTTTTAAATCATTACTAAAATTGTAAAGCTTTCTAAAAGTGAATCAATATCATTTTTTCAATTAAAGAAGTTTTACTAAGGGAGCGTTCAAGTATTACGTAACGAATTTGGGGAGGGGGGCTCTTTTTGTAAAACGTACGGGGCGGGGATTAAATTACGCGTTATTGTTAATATTATTTTCGACTTTCCAGTACTTTACATAATGGTATCTTTTAGGTTTAAAGAGTCACTGGGTGGTCACGAAACGTTTTACTATACTTGGGTACAGGAAAACGTTACGGCGCGTTACATGGGGGGGGGGGGGGTTAAAAAATCTCTAAAAATTGTATGACGTAATACTTGAACGCTCCCTAACATGCTTACCAAAAACAATATAAATTTTATTACAATTGTACAATTCATCAATTCAAAGGTACACACAGTCACACTGTTCTAACTATATCTGTCTCTTTTCATTACATAGTAACACAATTCGATAGAAAGAGACGGCTATGTTTTTGTGAATAAGAGTCTTTACAATACTAAACTTCATATAAATAGATGTTGAATGTTTTAAGTTTTAAGTTACTTTTCCATTTTCACCCACAACGTAGTTATAGGGTCGAATAGGATTTTAGTCTTGCTTGCACGACTTTGCGGGACCTGATAACAATAATTACTTGCTTGGCAAGTACCTTCGCCTCTCTTGTTAAGAGTACAGATGTGGTTTTCAGTAATAGGGAATTTCTTTTCAGCGCGTTTTAATATTTTATTAGCTTTACAGTCTTCCTCGGATATAATTTTTACGTCCAACCATTGCAATATGTTGTGACTGTTTCTTCCCTTTTGCTGGAAAAAATTGATTTATTACAATTTGAACTTTTATAAATCATATTTTTTTATATAACAGGTGGGAAACGGGCAGGAGG
This sequence comes from Pieris napi, assembly GCF_905475465.1. Taxonomy (NCBI): domain Eukaryota; kingdom Metazoa; phylum Arthropoda; class Insecta; order Lepidoptera; family Pieridae; genus Pieris; species Pieris napi. The sequence continues at coordinate 4,600,906 of NC_062257.1, read as the reverse complement.
GTCACCTGATGTTAAGTGATACTGCTACCCATGGACATTCACGGATGCGTTGCCAACCTTTTAAGAATTGGTACATTCGGTTGTATTAGTTAGGAAATACTTCAGTAGCTGAATCCTTGACCCGAAGTTTGTGCCGTTACCATGATAAAAGGTTTATTTATCCAGTTATATAAGCCGTTTGGTTAAATTTTTTTCGTCATGTATAGAGAGAAATTATGTTTTAAGAATATACTTACGTCGTGGTATCCCCATCCAGATAATTTACACTTGTCTCCTGGTTTGGGATCTTCCGTGGCTATTTCGATAGGTTTAACTTTTTCGGTAAATTGAATCTTCTCTGTGGTTCTCAACAGAGCAATATCATAAAGATTATGTTCCGCGTTAAATTTTTCGTGAATTACAATTTTGTCAACTTTGTATCTGGTACCTCCAGACTTTATGTTGTTTGTTCCTGCCAAAACGCTTAAATCTTTTGCTGATACGCTGAAAAATATCTTTACTTCAATAGAAATAATTAAATTCGAAAGATAGTCAATATTTATTCGATAATTTACTAAAACAGTTAATATAAATTTATTTCAAAATACTCATAATCGAATCCTACGCTTACCCTTGGAGGCAATGTGCTGCAGTGAGGATCCATCTGTCAGCAATGATGGCGCCACCACAGAATGGGAAGTTATTATAATTTGAACGCTGTAGAGATACTATGTATGGCACAGCCCCATCTGGTGCGTCTGTCCCACCCACGACGCGGCCTTCGGGCTCATCTGTCTCTGATATTTTTGCGGCTTTAAAATGAAAATAGTGAAAATTATATTATAAACATAAAATTTCATTTTCTCCTCGAAACTAATTTGTTTAACCTTACTATGAAAGCTTATTAAAATAAGGATATATAGACGGCTTGAGCTAAGCCAATAACTTTAGCATGATGTGACCGACCGACATCGTATGATCATGACGATGTAATGATACAGTGAAAACTGGCACAGTAGATAATTATTACTTACTCGCTGCCCCCGCAATGTATTTCGCTTTAATATAGTTTTTACTAATGCTACCTTTTTAGTAGCTTCTTACTAACATATAAATATAGAACATTTTTATATGCAACCCCATAGAGACTTTCCGAAATAAAAATTAAGTTTAGTTCTTATTTTTCTCTCTATACCTAACCTACCTAGAAATCAAGGGATAAATAAATATTTACCAAAATAATTGGCAACATATTTTGCGATTCACATATAAGCATATAATTTATATATACACTAGCCGATCCGGCAAACGTCGTTTTGCCATGTATATCATTTATAATAAAAAAATAGGGGATGATCGTAGAGGGTTGAAAATTAGGGGTTGTATGTATTTTTTAATTCTGTAACATAAAAAAAATAAAAAATAAAATTTTATCTATAAATAAAAAAATAAAAATTAGGGGTGGACTACCCTTAACATCTGGCGGGCTGATTTGTGAATCTAAACCATTCCCAGATCCCCTTGAACACACACAAAAAATTTCATCAAAATCGGTCCAGTCGTTTAGGAGGAGTTCAGTCACATACACACGCACACAAGAAATATATATATATTAAGATAATAATTTAAATTATTTATTAAAGACAAATGCTTACCAAGAACCCCGCAAAGCACAATACCAAGTAGGAATAGTTCGTCAATTACATTTTTCTGAATGTGCTTAAACTATTATATAGAAATTCTTAAATAATATACAAATTTCATAAGTAACGGTGTGTTCACAATGAGGATAAAACAATTATTAGATGTTTAAATGGTGGTATATTTTATTTCACTTATTAGATTATAATTTTCATATTACAATATGTGCACTTCCTGGGGGCTGCCCCAAATCGTTTCAGATTTGTCATATTCACTATATAAACACCACGCCAAAAACTGATTTGTATGGGCAGCTCGGACAGTATCTTTCGTTAGAATGTGAGGTGATGGCCCATTCGCCTGATCAATAAGTCAATTGTTCTGGATTTGCTTAAATCGGGAGCAATTTGCTTATGTATTGTTAAATTTGTGATGTCATAATATATTCTTGTATTTTTTTAGGAATATACATTTTTTAGAACGTATGAATAAATATGTATATTAATTTAAAAAAGTAGTTAAAAATCCAATTACAGGTTAATGATTTTAATAATTACATAGATATAATACAATACAAATGGCAGAAAATTACAAAACAAATAGGAATTTTAATTATTAAATATAATATCTTTCTGTTGTTTTGTTAGAACAATTTAAATATAATATAGGGGCTTATGTATACAACACATCTTGTTTTGCGCCGTGAGCAATAAAGTATTAGTTATCCTTAATCAATTACATTTAAACAAGAAAAATGTAAAAGGATCCAACTTTTTTACAACTCAGAGAATATTCCAAGGACAATCTGGAAATTGGACCTTTTAAGTTTATTCGTTGAATTTCCACGTTTCACTCTCTCTCTTAAACAAAGATCTTACTGAACACTTTTCAGGGTGATTCTGGTGGATCCTTGGCGTGCAACAACAAATCTGCTGCTATCGTCTCAATTAACGTTCCGTGTGCTGTTGGAGTGCCTGATGTCTACATGAGAACCACCAGCTACTCCAAGTGGATTAAGGACAACATGGAGGCTAATAAGCCCTAATTAAGTCCCGACAATTGATGTTTTAGAATTATTTCTTATTACCCTAAATGTTATGTTATTTCTATAATTTAATGATTGCCAAAGTGTGTACTATCTCTAAATCGTTCCTCACTAAGAGCAACAACAAATTCTATATTATTACTATCCGATTTGGCATTCTGATAAGGAGGGAGCTTGGAGGTTATTGTTTATCAGAATGCCAAATCGTAAAATGAATGCTTCACGACTGATTTGAGCGCAACCGCTGCGAAAACCGCTGTGCAAGTTCGAAAAGTGAGTTACAGAATCGCAAGGCTGAATGGAAAATTCCATCTTCCACCACAAAAACAACTCTTTTTAAGATACTTCTTACCGCGTGGTTTACCTTTTATGGAACCAGCTGTCATTTCAAGTATTTCAAAACCGAGCAGCTCCTCTGAACACGTCGGTAAGATGTCTTTGAATACCACACTGTTTTAAATACGTGAATCTGCTTATCAACATTTAGTTTATAAACTTTGCTGCCACATAGCCGTGGTCTTTTCGGTCTGGGCCAATGCAAGGCGAGCCGTCTGCCGGTGTAAGAAAAATTGCGGCGGTTGCCTACCAAGTTCGTTTTCTCGTGTATGAAGCTTAGGTTTCCTAGCAAAGCTGTCGTTAACTGACGGCCGTCATTTTACGGTTGTTTATAACAGCCGTCTTTACTTTTTAACATTATGCAAAAAAACAATCATTTTCGCTCGTCCAAGTCACGTTTCCACTCATTGTATTTATTAAATATGGGCACCGCCACACGCAAAAAACGTTGAACTAATGTTTATCACCGCTATGACGGCCGTCATGCAAAATACAGCACCGCTATTTGACGTTACGGTGACAACGTATGGGTGACGTCACCCAACGTTACATTACGGCCGTTAGATAACGGCACCGCTTTTCTAGGAAACCTAAGCTTTACGCTGAAGCCACTAGAGCAACACTACTACTAGAATTGACAGGGAAGTAGAAATAAAAGAATTGTCTTCAAAATAAACCTTTATTCTCAATCATTAATCTTTGTACAATGCCTTCGCATATCAAGTATATTCGAGGGATAAATAAAACATTATATACAATGGCGTTACAGAGGCCGTGATCCTCTACGAAGCGTATAGTTTGCGCTAACCAGGCATTATAGGAACGCTTAACTAACCTACTGTTTCAAGTTTAAATAATATCACAATATTTACAAATTGCAAATCATAATTGCAAAAACTGATTCGACTTAGTCATTCGAGTGATTTAAAGAGATTTAAATTAAGCCGTTTTGATGTTTTTTACTGAAATATAAAACTACTAGAAGTAGTATTTAGGAACACTTTAAAAGTTTATAAAGTGTTACATACATATTTAAGTGTAGTCAATAGTTGACTACACTCAAATATGTATCATGTCCTATCACTCTCGTGTCACTGAAATGAAATCGTGATAAAGAATAATTTGAGATGTAACTTCTAGTAGTTACTTATTTATCACTCTTATAAGTAGCTACTAGAAATAACTATCCATCACTTTTTATTATTATTAAATCTAAGTAATGGCATTTATTGCTAATATTAAGATGTATTTTCTATTGGTTGGGAAAACTGTACCCCGTTTGATTATACAATATTGGGAACATACGTAACGAATTTGGAGGGTCCTTTTGTAAAACGTTACGATGCGGGGCGGGATCAATTACGTGTTATTGTTAAAATTATTATCGACTTTCCAGTACTTTACACAACATAATGGTAACTTTTAGGTATAAAGAGTCATTTGGTTGTCACGAAACGTTTTACTATACTTGGGTACAGAAAAACGTTACGGCGCGTTACATGGAGAGGGGGGGGGTCAATAATCTCCAAAAATTGCGTGACGTAATACTTGAACGCAATACAACCTGAAATCCCATACATTTGTAGCTTCAATACTACAATAATAACAGATGGCAATACATTAAATTTTGATTGGCAATAAGTAAAAAATTACTCGCTCAGAATTTTTTAAATAATATTCTGCACTAAACGGTCTGCTCTATCGACTTAGATTTATGGGACTCTCTGTATACTAACAGTGCTGCATTGTAAAATACACCTTAAAACTCAACAATAACACCTCGATTCAAGAGAAATTGTTTTAAAATGGCTATAAAGAAATCTCTTATTATTTGCACCATTTCATTGATTTAAAATCACTGGACACAAGTCCTAAATACTTTAGATTCGAGGCATTCGAAGGCACTAGCCGAGATACGGCCTCGCCGTCTACTCTAATATTAACATAATCCCAAATTTCATAATACAAAATTAACCCTTTATAACTAAAACAGTCTAATGTTTTTTCTCTCTTTGAGATTTTAATTTATATTTTAAATCAACGGTATCATTCCATTTATCCCTCCATTCCGGAGAACGCGTTTTGGCCGAAATTCATCGATGTCCAGATTGAGCATTCTATTAATCGAGTTGGATCTGGACATCCATAGTTGCTCACCTCTGACTTTGAGAGCGATTTTCGTTTTTAAATATTATTGTTTTGCTTAATTAATTTTATTACTTCTTGCATGCTATGTTTTCCTGTGAGTGCTTGACACATTAAAAACTGTATTTTATTTCTCTTCTGTCAATGTATGTGCCAAGCGTTGGCAAGCTTTTATAAATAAATAAACGGTAAATTTTAAATGGAAATATAATTTTTCTCCAGAATTAATCTATTTATTTTAATTTAAAGAGAAACTCCAAGTGACGCCATTAAGTACAGATTAAGTTTCAGTTGAAGTAAGTTCAAAATTAAGAATTAAAGTCATTTCTTAGCTATGGTCATCATACGATTTAAAAAAATAAATTAAATTTTAAATTATTTGACAGATGCTTAAAACTATAGACTGTTTTAGTTTTGACAAAAAGAGGGTACATCTTAAAGATTCCGGAAAGCTGTTTTACAAATAGCTACGAGTTTTTAGTATCAATATTATTTACATATTACTACACTATCTTCACTGGTCTAAAAACTTACATTTCCTTTGAAAATATATACTTCTGGTTAGGACATTGGCAAAAAAATTAATAGCCCATACCGTGATGATCGTAGAACAATGTCGGATTTGAAAAAAATACAAAATCCACTTTTTAACATATTTGGATACTACATTGACTAAATATTACGGATACATAATAAAAATCCATGTGTTTTAAATTTCAAATTAATCAGTCGATAAGTGACGGATTTGTTAGAAACATGTGATTTTTCTAGAAAACTGTGTAAGTTATTGTTATTATTTTTATTTTGTTGCAAAAAAAACCCTTTTGTTTGCTTGTATGCCAATTTTCGTAATAACAGAATATGAATTAAAATAGTTATGACAAAAACCAACATGATTATATTATTTTGAAATGGCTGCCCAGTAAAGTTTACTATTGGTCAGATCCGTCACTATTCTACGACTATGACGATACATTTTCCCGTTCTTAAGACGTTTTTGGTTTCTTTGACATCGGCCCTATAAAAAAGTAAAGATAGTACCGTATTTTTACTATATTTCCATGAAAAATGGTTACCATGGTAACAGAAACGATACTATAGTCCAAGTTCTTAAGGCCAAAAGGGTTTAACATATACAGGGACATATCTTATTATGTGATATTTAAAGAACAATTTCAGCAATTATGAAAATGAACTAAATTTCACAGTTTAAGATCATTACTATAATTGTAAAGCCTTCTAAAAGTGAATAAATATATTTTTTCAATTTAAGAAGTTTTACTAAGGGAGCGTTCAAGTATTACGTAACGATTGGGGGGGGGGGCTTTTGTAAAACGTTACTATACGGGGCGGGGATTGAATTACGCGTTATTGTTAATATTATTTTCGACTTTCCAGTACTTTACACCACATAATGGTATCTTTTAGGTATAAAGAATCACTATGTGGTCACGAAACGTTTTACTATACTTAGGTACAGGAAAACGTTACGGCGCGTTACATGGGGGGGGGGGGGTCAATAATCTCTAAAAAATTCGTGACGTAATACTTGAACGCTCCCTAACATGCTTACCAAAAACAATATAAATTTTATTACAATTGTACAATTCATCAATTCAAAGGTACACACAGTCACACTGTTCTAACTATATCTGTCTCTTTTCATTACATAGTAACACAATTCGATAGAAAGAGACGGCTATGTTTTTGTGAATAAGAGTCTTTACAATACTAAACTTCATATAAATAGATGTTGAATGTTTTGTCTCGTTTTTAATAAGAAATTGACTCAAGAGTGATAAGGACAAACCATTCAATAGCCAGATGCAATAAAATATCAAGTAGCTGCTCGTTTATGTGCGAAGTTGTACGTTAGAATTTTTTATCATAATAAGGTACGATTATACCAGCTGATTATATTGAAGGCGATTTTGCTATTTTTAATTCGAAAACTATTAATAATATTATAGTAACGAAAGTTTACTCCACTTGCAAATTACTTTTTTTTAAACCTTGCCTAGCCTGTTAAATAGATAATGTAACCACGACTTACTTTAAAAAAAGTATGCCTCTTTCCTAAGGGAGCGTTCAAGTATTACGTAACGCAATTTTTGGAGATTATTGACCCCCCCCCCCATGTAACTCGCCGTAACGTTATTCAGTACCCAAGTAAAGTAAAACGTTTCGTGACCACCTAGTGACTCTATTCTGTGGTGTAAGTCGAAGAAAATATTAACAATAATGCGTAATTTAATCCCCACCCCGCATAGTAATGTTTTACAAAAGGACCCCCCCCCCCCCAAACTACGTTACGTAATACTTGAACGCTCCGTAACGCAAAGACAGAAAGAGAAGAAAGAGTACTTTAGTTAGGGCAATTAGACTTTTAGACTCTACCTGGTACTATCTAATATATTGAGAAATATTTATATTTAATGAGCTATGAATGAATTACTATTTTATTGGACTATTATACATGTAGATGACATAATGGCATTTGACGGTTTACGAACTGATACTCGCTGCCCAATGGTATACAAGTAAATAAATTATTAATAATTAAATTAAAAATAGCAAAAAGGCTTAACCACTCGACGATGCGAAATTCCATATTCCGCGCGACTACACCCGTTTGCCTTATTATACCTTAGGTATGTGCGCATGCGCGCGTACGTGTACGTCAGAAGCGCCGTAGGGCTGCGGCGGCACCGGCCGTGGCTTTACGCGTGGGTTGCACTGATAGTGGTGCTACTAATACTTCGCTGGCCTCTCCAGCACCTCCGCTGCTGCCCATTTCCTGAAAATTTAACAAACAATTTGTAAAGATATTTTTAAAATTATCCGCATGCAATTCCTAGTCTACCGTATTGGTATGTTATCTAAAGCTAACGGCTTCAACACATTTACACTTTGTGCTTGTGTAGTGTCTGTGAATAAGCGCGAGGCGTGATGTCACACTGACTATGCATCATGAAAAGACTGTCCGTCTCTCTCGCGCTCGGTCAAGCTTATGAGTATAAAAGAGACAGTTATTGTTTTGCTTTTGCTACTGTTTATGTTGATCTTTACTGTACATGTTGATCTTTTTTCTCATTATTATTTTGTCTGTGATTGTTTACTTATTTGGTTGGAGGTTAGAATACTTTGAAAAAAAAATGTATATGAAATATATTCCGTCTAAACATTAACAGAACAATCTCGTGGTGTACAATGTTTTTAATTATTTTAAACATCTTAATAAAAACAGTTTAATGAAAAAATGTTATTTTTAATTTGACATCAGATGCGACTAGGGTTTCTAAGAGGAGTATTGAAAGAATTGTTAGTGAAGTAAAAGTGAAGTGTGTTGAGCTAGATGGAGCTTATGTCGAAAAATTATAAGAGTGGAGTATTGCCAGTTCTTCTCTTCCATTCTACGCCCTTGATTTGAGAACTGGCAGTAGGTATCAGACCTACCTCTTTAGGTATCAGATTTTTGAATCTGTTTCATGATCATTTTCAAATCTAATAATCAAGGAGGTGATCACCCTCCAGTGACAAACGCCGTCGACTTTTTGGGTCTAAGACATGTCGGTTTCCTCACGATGTTTTCCTTTCGAGCGAATGTTAAATGCGCACATAGAAAGAAAGTCCATTAGTGCACAGCTGGGGATCGAACCTACGACCTCAGAGACGAGAGTCGCACGCTGAAGCCACTAGGCCAACACAAAAGTCAAAGTCAAATCATTTATTTCAATTAGACAATGGCACTTTTGAACGTCAAAAAATAAAATATAAAGAAGATTCTAGTTGCCCCTTCCAAAAGGTAGTTTCGTGTGGAGAAGAATGGGCAAGAAACTCCACACTTACTCTATTAAAATAGGTTTACAATATTTTGTTACATTTGTTAAATAATTATATGTGAAGACAATGTACTCTTAGAATAAACTACTATACTAAAAAAGTTAGTATACATGTTCCTCACATATTTACAAATATCGAAACCGTAGAATATTAACATTAAAGAGTAATAAAAATATTAAAAAAAAACACAACAAAACAGTGTGTGAGATACAAAAAAAAATTACATTTGTAGCATTATAAATTTAAAAAAAAAAACAACACTCCTCCCATGTTTATGAATAACTTACATTGATATTGTTGCAGCTAGCGAGCCTCATCTGAGCGAGCTGCTGTGAGGCAGGCGTCAAACTGGACGTTGAACCAAACGGCGAGATTATTGACGACATCGCTCTCTTTAATTTCGACGGTGTTTTGTTAAAAGACAAGGCCCTCTCCACCTGAAAACATTTGAAAGGAAGATCAGTAACGACCGCAGTTTTGCCCATTATACGCTAACCAGCTAGATAACTCACAATTGAATAAGTCGTTCAAGTATTACGTTACGAATTTTGAGAGGGGGGGGGGGGGGGCTCCTTTTGTAAAACGTTACGATGCGGGGCGGGGATGGAATTACGCGTTATTGTTAATATTAATTTCGACTTTCCAGTACTGTATACCACATAATGGTAACTTTTAGGTATATCATTAGGTGGTATATCAAACGTTTTAATATACTTGGGTACAGAAAAAAGCGTTACGGCGCGTTACATGGGGGGGGGGGTAAATAATCTCCAAAAATTGCGTGACGTAATACTTGAACGCTCCCTAACTCACAATTAAGTTTATTATTTAAATGTACAAAGACATTTCCCGTATTTTAACTGCAGGGGTGTTATAAATATATTTATTCAAATAATTGTTATGTTTATACTAGTAGATATAAGGGAGCGTTCAAGTATTACGTAACGTATTTGGGGGGGGGGGGGAGAGAAAAACTCTTGTAAAACGTTACGATGCAGGGCGGCGATTAAATTACGCGTTATTGTTAATTTTTTTTTTCGACTTACATAATTGTAACTAAAGAGTCACTAGGTGGTTACGAATTTACTATACTTGGGTACAGTACTGTACTTGGGTAGTGAAAAACGTTACGACGAGTTACATGGGGGGGGGGGGGGGTCAATAATCTCCAAAAATTGCGTTACGTATTACTTGAACGCTCCCTAAGACTATTGAATTACAAAAACTTCTTTGATGATTTCATAAAAATGGCTAAAAACTAGTGTTTAGTATCAGTAGCTTAGCGTTATCTACTTATTTTGATTACCCTTTTATACTAAACCACAGTTAGCGACCAATGCATGACTCCGTGTATCGTGTATTGTTTGAGTAAAATAACTTTTAATGTGATTGATCTTGGGCCCATATTTTTACGTAACAAGCTACAGTCTCAACTAAAAGAATCTTTATCTACATTCCAAAATAGGGACCTAAGATATTATCATAATATGTGTTGTTGTATGGAATTAATATAATTTTTATGCATTATATTATACTCTGATTTTTAATTTCATAGAATTCTGACATTTTATAAGTGTTGCTACAAATTTGACCTATTTGAAGGCAATAAAACATAATATTTTTCACGTTCTATCTACAAAAAGGTAAATCTAAATATTTACTTACTCAAGTGACCTAATACAAAAATAACAAATATTTCAATATCACGAACAATATATCGAATTAAGTTTAATTACTTTATTTCATTATTTAGCTGGCATCACTGTCTACTAATTCCAGGTTTAGTAAACCTTTTTACTTTTTGTGACGAAAAGGGACGTAATTACCACTCGCCGTAAAACCATTATTATTAACAAATAAAATGTATGAATAGACTCGGATGTTCAGACTCGTATTGAAATTGAAAAATGTGCCCGGCCAAAAAGGTTTGTCATCTCTGACATGTCAAAAAATTATAGCTGTCAGAATTCTACGGAATGAAAAATCATTTTTTGTTTTTTAAAGACCCAATTGACCTAGTCCCATGCTAAGCTGGTGAAGCTTGTGTTATGGGTACTTGGCAACGGATATACATACATATTATAGATAGATAGACATATAAATACATATTTAAACACCCAAGACGTAAGCATAACACCAAATGCTCATCACATCGATGTTCGTCTCAGCCGGGGATCGAACCCGGGACCCATGGATTCGCAGTCAGGGGTACTAACCACTAGACCTAGATTATGATAACAAATTCAATATGTAAGGTATGAATGGAGTCGATAATGAGAACCGATTGTCGCATGAATCGTTAGTAAATGTGAAAACCTCGTTTACAAAGGGTATAGCACGCTCACAAACTATAGTAATGTCAAGTACAAGATGTAAGAACTGTTTGTGTATTTGTTCAATCCAAGTGCAACCAAAAACCAATAGAAGAAGTGTTAAACGAAATAGGAAAGTTAAAAGGATTGCTCAATAGAAATATTTACCAGAATTACCCAGAATAGTGATGGTTATAGTTGAAACGCCGTTGGCATAGACTTTCTATTCACGATTTGCGTGAATTTTCCGATATCCAGGATTTCGAATCACACGACATCCTACGGTCGGCTCAGACCATTTTATTAAACACCTGCCACTCTTCTTTTTTTTATAGAACAAGGGCAAACAAGCAGAAGGCTCACCTGATGTTAAGTGAAAGCGAAAAACGCGAGTGCGTTGCCGGCGTTTTAAGAATTGGTACACTTTTTTCTTGAAGGACCGTAAATCGAATTGGTTCGGAAATACTTCAGTGATCAGCTGGTTCAACAGTGGTGGTGCAAAACTGTCATGACAAAATCTCAAATGTAGATCGGCGGAAGTCGATAATTCGTAATTTACTATGAGCAACTCCTGCGCAAGATACTTCTCTAGCTATGAACTCACTTTTGAGCAACCCATGTCTATTACACAGTTGATGGTTGTCAACCGAAAGCAACCCAGAGAGTTTGAGTAAGCCTCAAACATAAGAGAGTGTGAAAATTGTGCAACCATGAAAACCAATGTGAAAGCGTGGTGAATAAGCCTGTCGGATGCTGTTAGTGTTGTCGCGTGGCAGACCTGCGGGAGTAAGTGAGCGCGCAATACCCAAGTGTCAAGGAGCGCAGCGGAAGGCGCCGCTCGCAGCCAACCGCCCAGACCTGCCAGCGCCTCCAGCTATAAAAGATCTCCTTTTATAATAGAGTATAAGCCCTCTATCTCTTCTACCATTAAATGTACTCTTGTCTGAAACTGTGGCGTTACGTTGCAGTTTGTAATAGTAAGGGGGGGGGCGTCCATAAATTACGTGAGGTGTTTAAGGGGGGGGAGGGGGGGAGGGGGTCGAGTCAAATCTCATTTAATCTTACGATGGAGATAGGGGGGGTCTCGGCAAATATCACGCAATTTTTTTTCTGATTGAAAAAAAAAATTAGGGCAAACGGTTGACCCTAAAGGCCATCTGCAACTTCCCGCTAATTCCATACCTAAACGCTCAACATTTCACTTATTTTGTTTTAGTCGTAAATAAAAGCACGAAGCAATTTTTTTTTTCTTTTTACAACAACAATCCAACGCGTAGACGACGAATTACGTAAGAAACCCGAATTTTGAAAAATCTCACGTGAGATTGGGGGATGGGGGAGGGGGTTGAATAAAATCTCACGACATCTCACCAAGGGGGGAGGGAGGTACAGAAAATTTAAAAAAACGTAATTTATGGACGCCCCCTAAGAGATCCCTTTTAACATTTTATTCTTGTGCGTAAAAAAGCGTATTTACACTTTACATAAAAACACGTTAGAACCTATCTATTTTTAAACTGTGTTTTTTTCAATCAAAAATACTTTTTTAAACTATATGTAACATCTTTTAAATGCATTAAAAACCTTGTATGGGTACACCAACTGTGCGACATTAAACAAAATTATATAAATTAATAAAAATCGTTTGCAAATGGCGTGACCCACTAATACTAACTAGTTTATATGGAAATATAAACTCTCTTCTCCTTCTCTTCTCCATAATTTTTTTCCAATTGTTTTACCAACTATAGACTTAATTTGTTATAGATAACTTTTTTTTAAGTTACAGGAGGCAAACAGGCAGGAGTCTCACCTCATGTTAAGTGATACCACCGCCCATGGACACTCGCACTGCCAGAATGCTCGCAAGTGCGTTGCCGGCTTTTTAAGAATTGGTACGCTCTTTTCTTGAACGACCCTAAGTCGAATTCGTTTGGAAATACTTCAGTGGGCAGTTGGTGATGCGCAGCAAAAATTAGGAAACGCTCAGATGTGGAACGACGGACGTCGAGGTGATATGGAATATATACTAATACCTATATATATATATTTTCCGTCTTTATAATTATCAAGTTACAATAACTTTCAAACACATTAAACACATTTTACAATTAGGGGGCGTCCATAAATTACGTAAGGTGTTTAAGGGGGGGAGAGGGTCGAGTCAAATCTCATTTAATCTTACGTTGGAGAGAGGGGGGGTCTCGGCAAATATCACGTAATTTTTTTTCTGAATGAAAAAAAAAATTTAGGGAAACGGTTGGCCCTAAAGGCCATCTCTGCAATTCCCGCTTACTCCATATCTAAACGCTCAACATTTCACTTATTTTGTTTTAGATGTAAATAAAAGCACGAAGCAATTTTTTTTTTTTCAATAACAATCCAACGCGTTAACGTAAGAAACCCACATTATGAAAAATCTCACGTGAGATGGGGGAGGGGGTTGAATAAAATCTCACGACATCTCACCAGGGGGGGAGGGAGGTACAGAGAATTTAAAAAAACACCTCACGTAATTTATGGACGCCCCCTTACGAATAAAACGATTTTATCAATGAATCATGCTATAGTTACAATACTACTATGACTAATCATTTACTAGAGTTAAGAGTAAGGGTAAAATTCAGAAACGAGACTTCAAAGACAAAATCCAATAAATTTTTGTCATACATGAGTATTGGATATTTGAGTCTCGTTTCCAAATATAACCCTATGATTCAGTTAGGCCGGCAACGCACTTGCGAGCCTTCTGGATGTGTGTCCATGAACGGCGCTATCACTTAAAATAACGTGCAACTCCTGTTACATTTTTTAAAAGTTAAGACTTCTAAGAGCGCGGTCTTATATAGTAAGTTCAGAAACATTTTTGACATAGGAGTTCTGAAATTTAATACAGACTTTTACAAGTGCGTTGTCGACCTTTTAAAAATTTGTTCGTTCTTATCTTGAAGAACATGTATCTCAGCTCTGAATCTAAACCCACTCGAATCACGAATATAATTTATTTGCATAGTTAAAACCTTTTAATTAAAACCTAACCTAAAAAATATCTGACATTTTCTGTATCGAGAGGGCAATACACAGGTACCATTTAAAACACCAGAATTTTTAAAATTAAAAAAAAAACATCACAAGGCCTTTCCCTTAAAAAATCTATAGTCCACGTTTTACACGCTAAATATCTTCAGAATTAAGTCGGACTCACCTTTATCCTAGTCTTTGCTGCGAACTTTGACACCTTTGAGAGCGTACTCAACGCCAGATCACTTGTATCGATGTCGAGTTGGTGCGACTCAAGGCACGCCAGAAATTTGTCCTGAAAATAAAAAAAAATCAAATGATGAGACTACGAGACAAAATAAGTTTTTTCATCGATACACGAAATCTATTGTGATTTATACCTCTTTTTGCGCGTTAGGGAAAGGACAGACACCGTCACAAAAAACCGACACCCTGAATATCTGTTGAAACGTCGGTAAAACAGTTCGGGCCGCTAGTTGGCGCTTGCTCTGTTTTATCGACAAGTTGCATTGTCTGTCATGGCGTAGAGTTTTTCAGAGTCGTGTTTATTTAAACCAAAATAACGATTTCTATACGAGAAAACCCGTTCCAATGTGATAAAAAACATAGTGTTTAGTATAAAATATCATGATTAGTACATATTATATCGTTTCGATTGGAAGTGACCATTAAAATGGACAAGAAAACTGCAATTCGAAGAG
Organism: Pieris napi; assembly: GCF_905475465.1. Taxonomy (NCBI): domain Eukaryota; kingdom Metazoa; phylum Arthropoda; class Insecta; order Lepidoptera; family Pieridae; genus Pieris; species Pieris napi. The sequence goes on along the minus strand of NC_062257.1, from coordinate 4,585,883 downwards.
GGAAACGTCCCTCTAAAGTGCTTTAAGAAAATTATTACGCTAAGTATAACTTCTAACGCGTATAAGTACACACACGTTTTTGAAGTTATACTTCTTTAGGCGCGTTATGAAAAATTGATAAGAGTGAAATTTTACGATGCGCGCGCACCTGAGACACAAAGTTGTCAGTGTGATTATAGCGTGCGCGAGCGAGATGGGAATAAGACAATCTACAAGTAAAAAGAAATAGAATATGCGTGAAGTTAGCAGCTATGCCAAGAATTTTGAATGACCATAATGACATTTACCTTTTAAACAAATAAAGGAGTTTTAATTATTTTTTCAAAGGAATTTAGCAATGCTTTTTCACAAAGACCTATTGTTACTTAGTTAAAAGGTTATGAAACATACGTAGTTATTAAATTGAATGAATAATATAATAAAATAAAAATAATAATTATTATTAATATTAATGAATAATTGAAAAATATACTAAATATTAAATATTATTAAATTATCAACGTTAAATATTTGTTATTAAATATTTAATATTTTAAAAAAATAAAGAAAGCCAAAGAAGTATAACTTCTTACGCGCGTACATAAGTACACGCACCCTTTTTTTTTTCATAAATCGAAAAGTATTACTTCCATTGGTCCAAATATACTTACAGCATCAGCTTTGCAGACGGTGTTAGCCATCTGTCTGCAGAGTTGCCGAAGGAAGTGGCCTTTGTCCACAGCATCGTCGGTTATCATGAACGAGTACAATTTCTCCTTCAACTCTTGATTACTTCGACACATCAGTGCGAACACGTTGTGGCAATCTGAAATTTTATTTTTAAAACATTTTATTGTGCTAGCATATAACAGCAAATTAAATTGTTTGAGTTTGATAATAATTGTCAATTTTGGCTTCCAAGCATGTTTACTTTCTCGAAACGATGAAAATTTCATCAAAATCGGTTCAGTATTGTTTGAGACGGCTTAATTTAAGTAAATATGTTATTAGGGCTACGGCAATGGTTCAGGAAAAGTGTGTACCATACCTTTAAACCAACATAATTAGTAAACTAAATAGGCGAACCACTAGTAAAATAAATATAGTTAAAAAAAACTAAAAAACACGCTTTTAAAGCACATCAAACTATTATTTATTTTTTATTTTTTAGTTAAATTTTTTTCATTATTTTTTTATCGGATTATTGCATTGTCATCGATCTTTGACAGGTGCGCAAATTAAACCTGTCCGTTAAAAGTGGGTCAAAATCGAGTCCGAAGGAGTCGGTTACATACATACATACAGGTGAAGCTAATATAAGGCGTGTAAAAACATAGGCCGACAACACACGCGATAGTTAATAAACTGGCAATCCACATGTAATGAAGGACTGACAAAGCATTTGGGGGCCAGCAACATAGTTTCAATTTAAAAAAGTTGTGAGACTCGGGGCCTGCCGCGATAAAGCTATTGCATAGCATTTTTTATCAACTGATGCAATTATATTATGCACTATATTTATGCACTATTTTTTTTATTTTTGATATTAATTCAATCTACCACTCTACCAGAATCAGAGTAACACGCCTATATAGTCTGTCTCACTCTCTTATCAGAGAGATGTGAATACGTAGTTTGCGTTCTGTCCCGCTCTAACGCACCTGCGCTACGTCACCGATCACGCCAAATCGATGTGAGACGCAGTATGCGTTCCGTCCCGCTCTAACGGGTATTAGCCGCACCTATATTACGTCAACGTGTGTTAGGTTTTCGTTACGGAATTTCTTAATTAAGTCGCGGCGCTCAAAGCCCGCAATAAAATCTATGCAATAGCTTAAAATTAAAATATGTGTGCGTGTACACACGTAAGTAAAAATTCTTTGACTTTATTTTTCAAAAAATGATCTACTATATGCAACTTTACAGAAATTGGTTAAAATTTAAGAAATGATTTATTATCATAGACATGAATACAATTAATACAATTATTTCATTTTACCTTATTACTACTAAGATTATAACAGAATTTCATTAATTGTAATAGAATTATTACTATCATTGTTATCGTTATTGAAGTTATATATACTTCTTTAGGCGCGTTATGAAAAATTTATGAGAGTGAAATTTTACGATGCGCGCGTACCGTGACACAAAATTAACAGAATGAAGTTAGTGGCGCATGTTGGCACGCACGCCGCCTCTCTTCACTGTGTATTTATATTAATAATATTTATCCACATGCTTTGAGTTTCTAGATTTAAAACACGTATTTTATATTTGGTTTTCATTATACAAGTGCGAATTTTATATATATGTAATGGAATGATATTTCATTAATTTGAATTTGACGCGTCGGAGTGACACGCGATAAAATGGCGGATGACGTGTAAATTAATTTAGTGGATTATAGTGTAAAAAGATAGATTAAAGGATAAATGAACATTAAATGTCGTTTCTTTGTATTTCAGGTAAGAATAATTATAATAGTTAGATCATAAGTGCATTATATTATAAAATGTGATAAATAAAATAAAAACTTTGTATTTCAGAGAAACAATTTTGTGTTTTCATTTAGAAAAAATCCTTAATAATATTACTTATAAAACGACATTTTTGTTTATTAAAAAAAGATGGACCGGCTGCAATTTGAGTTTACGATGATAGCCTCAATCGATGGCAAATCTAATATATTGGCCATAACTTCAATATTGACAGAAGAAGGAAAATGTTATGTTTTACCTGATGAACTGAAGCCGGTGATTCATCATAAATATATAGTTAAATTGAACACTTTTTCAAAAATAAAAAATAGTATAAAGAAAAGGCACCAAAGCAGAAAGATATGGGTAAAATTAGATGAAGATCTAAAGAAAACATATATAGATGAGGAAGGTAATATGCAATTTTTAGATCAATATTTAGAGGAAATGAGCACAAAACAACCAAGAGGCAATGATGATAATTTGCAACATATCCTGGAAAAATTAATAGAATCTACGACAAAAAAAGAAAATCAACATAATTTAAAACATGTTTCAGAGAAATTTATTATTGAAAAATTCACAAGTAAGAATCCTAATGCAGTGCAATGGATAGAGAATTTTGAAAAAGAGTGTGAGCGTTTTAATATAACAAAAGATGAAACAAAAATAGATATATTGAGATTATTTTTAGAAAACTCCAGTTTGGATTGGTATAGCTCGATGGTAATTAAACTATCAGTAAATTCTGAATGGAATGAATGGAAAGACAAATTTTTAGAAACTTTTAGGAACCAAGGGTGGGATGTAGTCACAACTGCTTTCACATTCAAGTATAAAGAAGGGCTGTTAATTGATTATGCTATAAAAAAAGAACGGCTTATACTAGACATAAATAAATCGATAGATTCCAGAACAATGATAGATCTAATTGCAACTGGTTTACCTGGTTTTATCTTGAATAAGTTAAACAGGGACGAACTCAACAACACTACTGATTTGTTCAACGAGATAAGAAAATATGAAGGTATGATCTTCAAGAAAAACTCAACTATAACAAAGAATATATATTCTTATAAAAATAAAACTAATGAGAAGAAGCCATGTAAGACTTGTGAATCCTTGGACAAAGGATTTAGATATCATCCGGAGGAGTTATGTTGGTTCAAGAAAAATAAAAATGAATCTGAAAAGGTTTTTAAAGCCAAAAATGTAAATAATAATTCGATTATTGAAGTAGATATGAATACTGAGAAAAAAAACGAGTAAGTACACCATTAATCAAAATCAAGCTTTTATTAGAAAATAAACTAGAAGTGAGCGGTGTTTATGATTCAGGCTCACAGATCTCTTTAATAAATTCAAGATTGATTAAAGTAAAAGAAAAAAAAGACAATGTGAATATAACATATATGAAAACGGTTAATGGTGTGAAGAAGACAGATGGCTTGATAACAATAAAAATAAAAAAATTTGATTTAGAAGAAGAGGTCGATATATATATAGTAGAAAATGAAGATTTTGAGGATTTTATAATCGGATTGGATATGATAAAGAAGTTCAAATTAATCCAAAATGAGAACTTGCAGATAGAACAAAGGAAAATAGACAGGATGTCTAAAGATAACAGAAATGAAGATAAGAATATAAAAATATATGCAATAAATTTCAATGAACACATAGAAACAGAGGAATTTGTTAGTAAGACAGATCATTTAGATAAAGAAAAGAAAATTGAGATAGAAGAAGTTATAAATAAATATCAAACTATTTTTGCTAGGGACAAGTATGATATAGGATCAGTTAAAGATTATGAAGCTCACATAGATTTACTTGTAAATACATACTGTAGTAAAAGACCATATAGATGTACAATAGAAGATAAATTAGAAATCGAAGAACAAATATCCAGATTACTAAAGAATAATTTAATACAAGAATCTTACAGTCCTTTTGCTGCGCCAGTGACATTAGCATTTAAAAAAGGTGAAAATAGAAAATCTCGATTATGTATAGATTTTAGAGAACTTAACAAAATTGTTGTACCACAAGCTCAACCTTTCCCATTAATAGATGATTTAATTATTAAGACAAGAAATTGTAAGTATTTTACTACTCTTGATATAAACTCAGCATTTTGGGCCATACCACTACGGGTGGAAGATAGATATAAAACAGGATTTGTCACACAAGATGGCCATTTTCAGTGGACCTGCCTTCCTTTTGGTTTAAAAACATCACCAGCAATTTTCCAGAGAGTTTTAAGTAATATTCTGAGAAAGCACAATCTCACAGGATACTCTGTAAATTATATTGATGACATTTTAATCTACTCCTCTACTTTTGAGGACCATATAAGACACATAAAAAATGTATTAGAGGCAATAATAAAAGAAGGCTTTAGATTGAAGTTTATGAAGTGTACCTTTGCCTCAGACTCAGTAAAGTATCTTGGCCATGTAATTCAAAACAACTCGGTAAGACCGTTAAAAGACAATTTGATTTCGATAAAACATTTTCCAACTCCGAAGACACAAAAGAATATCAGACAATTTTTGGGAAAAATTAACTTTTACCATGAATACATACCAAGGAGCGCGATTATCTTAGATCCATTACATAAATTATTAAGAAAAAACGAAAAGTTTGTGTGGTCAGAGAAGTGTGAAGAATCATTTAATCAAATAAAGAGATATTTATGTTCTCAACCGGTATTGGAAATATATGACAAAGACTTACCAATAAAAATCTTTACAGATGCTTCCTTAGACGGTATCGGAGCAATATTAAAACAAACACAACTGGACGGTAATGACAAACCAGTGGCATATTTTTCAAAAAAACTGAATGAATCTCAAAAACGGAAAAAAGCTATATACTTAGAATGTTTTGCTATGAAAGAAGCAGTCAAATACTGGCAACACTGGCTCATTGGAAAACAATTCACTATTTACTCAGACCACAAACCTTTAGAAAACATGAACATTAAATGCAGGACAGACGAAGAATTGGGTGATCTCACATACTACCTGTCTCAATACGACTTTACGGTAAAATATATACCTGGTAAAGAAAATGTAGAAGCAGACTGTTTGAGCCGAAATCCTGTATTAGAATCAGAAGATAACAAAGAAGAATTATTGAAAATAGTTAATTTAATACAAATAAAGGATATAGTTGAAGATCAAGAGCAAAATGAAACAATAAAAGAAAAAAAAGAAAATCTAATACAAAAACATACAATATATTATAAGAAAATAAAGAAACATGAAAAGATTATCCTCTCAGAAGAATTTAGTAAGAAACTTATAAAAAAGGTGCATGAAGATTTATGCCATATTGGGATCAGACAATTGCAGAAAAAAATAAGTCCAATATACACAGCTAAAAACCAAAGAATATTATAAATATTTGTAAAACATGTGAAATATGCATAAAAAATAAATCAAGAGGTCAAGGAAAATTTGGATTAATGTCACAACTGGGACCAGCAACAAAACCATTTGAGATTTTTTTTTTTTTTTTTTTTTTTTTTTGTAATAGGAGGCAAACGGGCAGGAGGCTCACCTGATGTTAAGTGATACCGCCGCCCATGGACACTCACAATGCCAGAAAGCTCGCAAGTGCGTTGCCGGCCTTTCAGGAATTGGTACGCTCTTTTCTTGAAGGACCCTAAGTCGAATTGGTTCGGAAATACTTCTGTGGGCAGCTGGTTCCACATAGTGGTGGTGCGCGGCAAAAACTGCCTTAGAAAACGCTCTGTTGTGGAACGACGGACGTCGAGGTGATACGGATGGTATTTTGTATTTTGCCTTGACGTCCGATGATGAAACTCAGCTGCAGGTATTAGACCGAACAACTCCTCTGAACACTCTCCATGGTAAATGCGGTAGAAGATGCAGAGAGATCCCACATCTCTACGCAACGCCAAGGGATCAAGCCGCACTGAAAGTGACTGGTCGTCGACGATTCGAACCGCTCTTCGTTGAATACGGTCAAGTGGAAGGAGCTGGTACTGGGGAGCTCCCGCCCAGAGGTGAGAGCAGTACTCCATATGGGGCCGAATTTGAGCTTTATATAGTTGCAAGCGGTGGCCCGGAGTGAAGTACCGTCTCGCCTTGCTGAGCACACCAAGCTTTTTGGAGGCTAATTTAGCCTTTCCTTCCAGATGACCGCGAAACTGAACGTTATTCGATATGTCAACGCCCAGTATTCCGATGCTAGCTGAGGCTTTAAGGAGAGTGTCTTCAAAGAGGGGAGTAGCGACAAAGGGAGTTTTTTTAGCGGAAAACGCGCATACTTGTGTCTTCTTGGGGTTAAATTGGACTAGATTTAGTCTACCCCAGTCCGAGACTCCACGTAGAAGAGTTTCGACTTCAGACACAAGTTTGTTCCGGTACTCATCGACAACAGCCCGAGAAATACCTGCCCGGCCAGTGTAAAAAGTATCCCCAGTGCTGTCGTCCGCATAGCAATGAATGTTGCTAAGCTGCAACATATCATTGATATGCAGAATAAACAGGGTCGGGGATAGGACACAGCCTTGTGGGACACCAGCATTCACAGGTTTCAGGTCGGAGCATGCTCCGTCGATGACGACTTTGATGCTCCGATCAGCGAGAAAGCTGGAAATCCAGTTGCATAATTTCTCAGGGAGCCCGTAGGCTGGAAGCTTCGAGAGCAGTGCTCTGTGCCACACCCGATCGAAGGCTTTCGCTATGTCCAAACTTACCGCCAGCGCCTCCCCCTTGGACTCAATTGCCTCTGCCCACCTATGTGTAAGGTATACAAGGAGGTCACCAGCTGAGCGACCACGACGAAAGCCGTACTGAGAATCGCTAATCAGCTGGTGGCCCTCTAGATACCTCAGGAGCTGGCTGTTAATAATGGTTTCCATTATTTTGGAGAACAAGGAGGTTATAGCTATTGGGCGATAGTTGGACGGATCAGAGCGATCGCCTTTTTTAGGGATCGGATGTATCGAAGCGATCTTCCAGCACTTCGGAACAGTGCCGAGCGTGTAAAGGTACCGGAAAAGGCGCGTTAGGACCGGAGCCAACTCAGGAGCACAAGTACGCAGCACAATTGGAGGGATGCCATCGGGTCCGCTCGACTTATGGATGTCCAAGGAAGACAAAGCTTTACGGATAGCACGTTGCCGGAATATAACTTCGGGCATCGTAGTATCACACCGCAATAATGTCGGTGGTTCCTTCCCTTGATCATCCAAAGTGGAGTTCGACGCAAAGAGACAGCCTAGAAGATCGGCCTTCTCTTTCGCGGTATGGGCCAGTGAGTCATCCTCCCTATGCAGTGGTGGAATTGAGGGCAGACAGAAATTCCCTTGGACAGCTTTGGCAAGAGACCAGAAGGCTCGAGTTCCCGAAGGGAGGTGGGCCAATTTCTCACCAAATCTGGCAATGTGCTCTGACTTTGCTTTAGCGATTTCTCGCTTGAAGGACCTGGAGGCTGAATTGTATGCTTTTTTACGTTCGCCGATAGTCACATCACAGGATGTCACCGCTTCTGCCCAGGCTTTAAAGCATTCACGCTTACGGCGCAAAGCCGCTTTGCAAGAACGCCTAAACCAAGGCTGGGACTTGCCACCGACCGGCACCGCAGAGAATGGAATAAAGAGTTCCATACCCTGCAGGACCACCTCGGCGACAGAGTCAGCGACGGCATCTGGAGTACTCGACGAAAAGCAAATGGGCCCCCAATGGTAGGACGCAAAAAAAGACCGCATCCCATCCCAATCTGCTGACTTATAGTGCCACACGCGGCGACAGCCAGTGAAGCTAGGCCGAAGAGGGCGCGTGAACGGCACAATGCTCCGGACCACACAATGATCTGATGAACCCAATGGCGGTTCAACAGAGACTTGGTAGTTCTCCGGATGTGAAGTCAGCAGAAGGTCCAACAAAGAGGGTTTATGACCATCCACATCTGGTATTCGCGTAATCGCAGGGACCATTTGCGTCAAGTCGTAAGCCAAAGCAAAGTCGTGAAAGGATCTTCCCGCATGATCGGTGGTTTCTGAGCCGAGCCAATCGGCATGGTGGGCGTTAAAATCGCCAAGTATCACGATTTCAGCGGTAGGAACCCTTTCGAGCAGGGAATCTGTAGCCATTTGGATGTGCTCAATGAGTCGGTCAGTTTCGGTATTTCCGCTATGGGACCTATACAGGCATGCGTAGAATCGCGGATGGTCATCGCAGTCTACGCGCAGCCAGAGGTTAGATAGGTCCCTTCCTTCAAGCGTCCCGAGGCGACGAGAACAGATATCCTCTCTGACGTACACGCAAACTCCCGCCCGCGGCACAAATGAATG